>NC_056481.1:902276-927276 GCF_008729295.1 Plectropomus leopardus
ATGTCTCACATTTCCGTCTCTGTGCTCACCGATCGTTCCGCTCTATAGGGCGGCAGCATTTTGTATTAGTGTGTGTGTCTGTGTGTGTCTGTGTGTGTCTGTGTGGGGGGGGGGGGGGGGCAGACAGAAATAGCAACCCCACCAGTGCTTTTATCTGTTGCGAGGTCTTATCGAGCATCAGTGAGCTGCAGAGTCGAGCGGAGAACAATGGCTGTGTGATGCTCAGATACTCGAGTACTCAGAGCATCCGGGAGGAAGAGCTGCGTCAGGTCATGTGACCGCGACGTGTCACTTTATTCTCCAGGTACAATGCCGTCTCCAGAGACTCTGGTGGCATTTCCAAAAAAGTTTTGAGATGCAGCAGAAGAGTAATGTTTTTGGTTCTTGTTGTGATTTGACGCTGAGAAACTTATTTCAAGTCTAGTTATCAGTTTTGCTTGTTTGTTTGTTTTGGGGGCGCAGGAAGTGACGTAGCGAGCCTCAGATGGATCCTTAACCCTTAAATGGCTGAGCAAATTGGCTTGATGTCTTTTGGAAAAAGGCAATGAACAACTTAACAAAAAACGGTCAAAACATTAGCAGGAAATTTAGAAAAAAATAAACGTTACCTGAAAGTAAGCAACAGAAAAGAAGAGTAAAAAAAAAAAAAAAAACAACACTAAATTACCATAAGAAAGTGCTAAAAGAATGTTTTATTTTCTAGAATAAATCAGTTATTTTCAAAATAAATCAAATCTATTATCTTAGATTAGACGCTTGTGAAGGGCGTCTGAACGATGAATGTGCGTTGAGTCTGATATTCCTGTGTGGCCGGTGTGTGATTCGAGCGCCCGGAGGATCGATGGTGTTAGCTCGTTACTCGGACTCGCTGCCTTTATGGGCTGTATTGTTTGTTTTGGCTCCTTCACACTGACTGTGCACACTGCGCTTCACACCTCAGACCTGACAGTGCACTCATTAATGAACCCCCACACTGAAACTTCTCTCGCTCTCACAATACACAAAGAGAACTCCTGTTGCATCTTAACACAGTACATCTCAATATTATACTTTTGTATATATTTACTAATCAATTCACCCTCACCAGCAAAACAATGTGTGAACGCCACAGTCTGCATAAAATAATGGACGCAGCCAGCCTTGTGTTGCTCATTAGTTTGTGGACTCTGTTTTGAAGCCTCGATTTCGTCATTTTAGCCATCACCGTCTTGAATTTTTGGAGCTAGAAGTGCCAATATTTGGCAAGGGTTTATGGAGCAAAAAATATAAAACATAACAAGGGATACAGATTTACAACAGACATTTAAAGAATGCAAAAAATAACTGCAAACTAGCCAGATTTCCTTCAAAAACATGAAAGGAGGATGTTGCGCAACTTTACAAGAATTGGTCCAAAAATTATCCAGAAAATAGTGAAGGTTAATAATCAAATATTAATTTTATACAAAATATTGTCTCCTTTTTATATATATATAAGTGAAAGAATTATAAATCTAGTTTTCTGGACAATTTCCCTCTTTTTTATTACATCTAATAATCCCATCTAATTAATTCTTAGATCTCTTTCTGGTCACATTTTATTTTAATTTTTTGTCATGTTTTTTTCTGTGTTTTTGAAAGAAATTTAACAATTTTTCTCAGCCTTCAGAAGTTCAAATGCAAATGAAAGGTGCCTGAACACAGCACAAGGAAATTGATGTAGCATTAAAGGGATAAAATGATTAAAATAAAATGAACGTCATCCTTCAGAGGGCCTTTTAGTTCAACCAAAGACTTTTTGACGCAACCAAAATGTTACAATTAACATTCATAAACTGAGATAACAGAAAGACCTGACATGACTAATGAAAATAGCTACAGAGACCAAAACTACCAACTTTTTTGGTACCAGGCTGTAAACATGTTTATTTCTGCTGTTATGTTTTTAACATGGGGTTGACTTGCTCTTGGAGCCCCAAGTGGACATTAGAAGAACTGCAGCAGAACTTTGCAAAATGCGAAAATTATATATTCTTTTCATTAATATATGACTCCACTGTGTGCAATAAATGATGGATTACATCTTAAATCAGAGACTTAAAAAGTCAGAAGACTATACTGAGGCATTGAACTTCCAGTGGTTTGATTTAAAAAAAAAAAAAAACACACACACAATCAGCTTCTGTCACAGAACAGTCGACAGAACTTTAATATTTTAAAACACTTTTATTGCTGCTGCTTCGTTAAGAGTCCCTTCATGTGCACGCTCAGAGGAACACCTCCCTGCAGAAATAAAAACAGAAACAGTCGAGTATCACAGCTGACGTTGGAGCAAAGGAACAGCAGCGAACTGAGGAGCATTAGTGTCCCTTCTGGCAGTGGTTTGAAAAGGGCACCACGAATCATCTGCTGCCACTAATTAAAGCTGCGTGTTCCTCCGGGTCGTACCATTCAGTGTCGTCAGGTGCAGCACGTGTGACAGCATGCACGTACATCTATCAAACAGGTATGTGCAAAAACACCTTAATAAGCTTCGACTCTCCTCTGGCTGAATATCAGCGTGGCAGCTTCAGTTACAGAAAAATACGGCGTTAATCACTGACTCTGGCACGCTGAATTGTTTGAAGCAGGAAATCTTAAAATGTGAGTGAATTCAAATGTTCCCTTGGAGTCAATGATTAGTTGATAAGAATTTGGTGGTCAAAGGTCAAGGTCACCGTGACCTCACAAAACATGTTTTTGGCCATTCTTTCCACAATCTTGTGAATCTCAAGCACAACTTGATGGATTTTTTTATTTTTATTTTTATGTGGCACAAACATTCACTTCAACTCAAAAATGAACAAATTAGCTTTTTGTGGTCAAAGGTGAAGGTTACTGTGACCTCACAAAACATGATTTTGGGCATTTTTTGACATTCTTGTAAATCTCAAGAGCAATTTGATGGATTTTTTTTTTAATGTGGCACAAACGTTCACTTCAACTCAAAAATGAATGAATTAGATGTTATTGGTCAGCTCATCAGTCACTGTGACCTTGTCTTTCTCATTCTTATGAATCTTAAGAGGGTCTTAAAAGAATATCTTTCAATTTTGCACAAACGTCTAATTGGATTCAACAATGAACTGATTAGATGTTGTTGGTCACAGGTCAGAGGTCAAGGTCACTGTTACCTTGTCTTTCCATGTCTTTTCTCATTCTTATGAATCTCAATAAGGCCTTTTGAGGGATTGTTTTAAAACAATTTCAGCACAAACATTCACCAGGACCCAAGAGTAAACTGATTAGATTTTGGCGGTCAAAGGTCAGCGTGACTTTGCATTGTTCTTATTCTCGTGAACGAGATATCATGGTTAAGGTCACTGTGACCTCGTCTTTTCGCATTATTTTTTTTTATTTCTTGTGAATCCTAACAACAGGGCTTTCTTTAAAAATTTAATCACAAACATCCACTTGGATTCACCAAGGACCTAATTAGATATTTTTGGTCAAAGGTCAAGGTCACTGTTACCTTGTCTTTCTCATTCTTGTGAATCTCAAGAACACTTTGAGGGATTTTTTTTAACAAGTTCAGCACAAACGTTCCCCAGGACTCTAGAGTGAACTGATTAGATTCTGGTGGTCGAAGGTCAGTGTGACCATTCGTTGGTCTCATTCTCATGAACAAGATATCTCAAGAACATATACATATACAGAATTTCCTGAAATTTGGCACAAATGTCCACTTGGACTTAGTAATGAAGTGACTAGTTTTTGGCGGTCAAAGTTCAGTGTCTCAGTGACTTCGTCTTTCTTATGCTTTTCTCATTTTTGTAGATTTGAAGAACACCTTGAGGATATTTCTTCAAATTTGGCACAAACATCCAGTCTGACCAATCATCCATGTTTTCATAGCCGTGGATGTAAACTGTTAGAGTAACCTGATGGAGGAAAACTGCCATGTGGTGCAAATTCTAGTTGAGACTGTAATCAGAAAAAAGACTGAACGTTCAAACACTCAGCTGATGTTCGTGTTTTGCAGAGCGGCGATCTCTCGTGTTGGTTTGATTAATAAGAATGTTGTTTCTGAGGAGTAGCTTCATTCTTCAGAGTACAAAATGCTGCCATAACCTCCGTCTGCCATGAGTGAAGGAATCTCATTGATCCCTTGTGTGGAGGTCAGTTTGTGAAGCTACAGCGGATCTCTGCGGTGGAAACAACGGCCTCGGTGCGCACAATAACAAACACTTTAATGTGTCAGTCCCTGGATGCATTCAAAGCATTGGAAAGTTCTCTACCTCAGCGGATACAAAGCGCTGTTTGACGCTGCTGTGACTATTCACTGTATCCTACATTTTATTTAGAAAGGAAATAAAATCAGAGCTTCACAGCTGATTGCTTGGCCCTCTCTGCAGGCGTTCTGCTCTACCAGCCGCTTCTTGTAGTCGTATTGAACGTGAAGTTCGACCTCAGTAAACGTGTCTAAGGGTTGTGTTCGATTTGAAAGTTTTGCAACAGTTTGAATTGTTTTCTTGGTTTAGCAAAGTTTTTTGTTTGTCTCAGCAGTGTGAAGCATTTTGAAGCATCCTTGAATGTTTATTTTGTTGGGGTTTTCACGGTTGCGCCTGATTCACTGATTGTACCACTTTGACAAATATAAACTCACAGTAACAACCATGAACACACCACGATGCACATTTTGCACCGTACACCTTTGTTTCACATGCTCTGCAGGAATTATGGCAAACTCCAAACACTTTGCAATAACAAATGCAGTTTTGAAGTGATTTTTTTAGTTTAATTTCCCCTCTGACATATTACAAACATCTCAAAATTAGATTTTTTTGTTTAAACATATTTGGCTGCTTTACAAACTCATTTGGCAACTGTCTTGTTCTTGTAAAGTTCTCATTGATTAAAGTCTCATAGATTGAAAAGCTTGTCCTGGACAAAAAGGCAGCCTAAAGGTGCTTTAGGAAAATTATTCCAGGAAGACGGGACAGTAAATGCACATAAATACATTAAGACACTTTCTAATTAACCCTTTGACACCTGGATTAGCATCAGTTTTCTTTCAGACACATTTAAGAAGCATTTTAAGCTTTGAAACCTGAGAAAATGATTTGATTTCTTTCCAACGCGTGGAGAAAAAGGGCAATAAGGCACCTAACAAGAAATGCAATACATATAATAATAATAATAATAATAATAATAATAATAATAATAATAATAATAATAATAATAATAACAATAACAATAACAATAATATTAATAATAATATAATAATGCTAATAATAATACTAATAATAATAATAATAATAATAATAATAATGATAATAATATATTACAGTATATTAGCAAAATGTGACAATAAACTGACCCTGAAAACTATCTTTAAAAAGGGGATCAATAGAAAATGTTCAAATATAAGGGGAGAAATGTCCACAATGTAATAATTCTAATTGTAATATTACAGAAAAAATGCAGATACATTTATTCTCATTTTACAGAGATTTTGTTGAGGTCATTTGCTTGTTTTTTTTTTCTTTTTTGTTGTTTTCATTTATTTTGTTGTTAATTTTTTTCTTAATTTCTTGATTTTTTTTGTCAATTTCTTGTTAAAATTTACACAGGTGTTAAAGGGTTAACGTTTTGAAAATTTCTGTGGAAGTTCAGTGAAATTAAAAAAAATGTTTAAAGTCAGTAGCTGCACATTCAAGGATCAGATCCATAGCATGTGGTCCATAAAGAGCTTTATGTCCCCTCTGGGATCCTGTAGAGTCCTGTCCACACAGTGAGTCAGTGTTGTCCACCATGTCTCCGTCTCCATACAGTGAGACATACATCCACAGCTGACACTTTAAATCCTCCTCCTCCTCCTGATCCGCTGCACTGACGCTGGTGTGAACACAGACTCAGAGGTCTTAACCGAGGCAAACAAAGCGCCACACAAACACTCGCTACGGGGTCACAGGAGGGACAAAAAGGCTTCAGCGCTCACACAGGACTCGAGTTCATCATTCAGGGCCGATTTGAATCCTGTCAAAGTGTCTCTGGGCAGGGGTGAGGACGCGGGCAGTCAATTAAGTCCTGAACTGGTTCGAGACCTGTGAATCACCGCCGTCCTCTGCGGTCGGCTCAGTGACGGTCTGGCGTTGTGCTCACTGACAGCTGAGTCTGTGGACCAATCAGATCTCGGGATTAGAGGAGGATTAAGAATGGGGATGTCATCTTCCTGTATGGTTTATCAGCTGCCCGCGTTGAAAAAGTAGTGACGGTAAAATGTTAAATTCTACAAGATATTAAAGAAAGAAGTCTAAAAAAATAACTTTCTTTATCTGACATAACTTACTTTATGAACTGTTCATTTTTTTCTTAGTTTTAGTCTCATTCAGACACATTTTTATCACATTTGTATCAAAGTATAAAATCATCTGTTGATAATAATGGCTCATTATCAGCTGTTACAGTTTATTTTCCCGGCGATAAGACACACATTAAAGGATTCGTTTGTGCAGATGAAATTATAGAAACTCTTTTATTATCTCAAACACGGTGGATTATGGTTGCATGCTGAATAATTCAGCGCTGGATCGTGGACCTTGAAATAGGTTCATCACTGCGGACAGATTTTTCCATTCGAGTTGTAATTAAAGTGAAAGGTCAGAACTTTTCAGACTCTGCAACAAAAGACTGAGCAGAAACCTGAATAGAAACCTGGCTGTAAGTTTACTTTGTGTCAGTGTGAGAATTCATTGAGACACGAGTTGAAATACAAACTCTCTTATCAACATTCAGTCTTTTGACAGTGACCCTGAACTCTTTTCAGTCTTAATCCTTTGAAACCCGAGCAAGTTTAACAAAAGAGTAAATGACCCAAAAATTAACAAGAAAGATTGAAATTACCCCGAAGAAGTGCTTAAAATATAGAATAAATCTGTAACGTAAGTTTATATATAGTTTTCCCCAAACCTTTTTCCTCTTTTTTTTTTATCCCTAAAGCTTTTTAAAAAATGATTTTTAAATCTACTTATTTCTTTCAGTTTGTAGAACATTTCTTACCAAGTTGCGTATTGCCTTTTTTTATTATGTTTTTGAAAGCAAACACAATTTGTTGAAGTTTCAAAGGTTTAAATGCTTGTGAAGGCGTCTGAAAACAGCACAAGTAAAATGATGCCGCTGCAGGTTTCAAAGAGTTAATCAAATCATTTCTTTTGCCAAACGTGAACCAGATCAAAAAACAGACGCGAATGCTTCAGTTCAAAAGACACTGACAAAGAGCTTATTTAGTCTTACATATGATGATGACACATGTCCAGAAGCTCATTATCAGCCTGCTGGTTTGACTGCAGAGCTCATAAACAATAAAGACGACAGAGATAAAAAAGTTATACAGATATAAGATGATATCGTCTCTAATACAGCCTCAGAAGTACCTGGTAATACTCGATATCGTTCACAAAGAACAAAATTACAAACAAATCTTTGCTGATTATGATGCAATAACAGAAGTCTTGGTGTTTTTTGAGGCTGGTTTTCTGCCCAACTATCACATCGATGCTACTGGAAAAACTTTATTCATAAATCTGTAAAGTGAACTTTTAGTTGTCATAAATCCAGTTACTAACTGTCCTGTTAACCTCAACTGTTTGAATCAAGCCTCTCAAAAGTCCATTCGAGTCCTGTATGCTGTTTTTCTCTCGTTCTTTATGCTACAGCAGATCCTCAGAGCGTCAAAAAGTGCCGCCACACGCTGCGTCTCATACCGACGCTAAAGGGGGCCTTGTTATCTGATATCAAGGGCCACTGGCCAAGCACCAGTGTTTGACGAGTTGGGAGTGAGACTAGATTTAAAGTCTGTTAGAATAATTTAAGTCTCATTTGTCCGGTCGGCTGCTCAGTGCAATAAAACCATATATTTTCCCTAAAAGCTCGCGTATAGTAAGGAAGTGAATTTAACAGTGTTGAATGAAAAAATGTTTGAAATCACAATTTGAAAATGCAGTTTGGTACTGAAAACACGCCTGGATGACTGAGACTTGGACCACGCTGCATGAGTTGAGAGTTTGGAAACAGGCGTTCTGATAAAGTTTTGCTGTTAAACATGATTCGTGTTCATTTGTGTAGTCAAGAATCTTTTCTTTTTTTTGGATTCTTTGTTCTCTTTGCAATAAAAACAAAGTTTTGGGGGGTGAAGTATCCCTGTAACACTCTGCTGCAGTGTCTCTACAGAGGGAGCTGCATGCGTTCACGGTTAATGTCTGCTGTCAGTGACGGAGTGCTGAGTCTGAATAAAATAAATAAAAAGGTAAACCGAGTCGTCGGTCATCACAGTACAAACAGCCTCCATGAGCGCAGTAATTTGTGTTTGCAGACCATCATCCTCCAAACTTCTCATCTCATCAGCCTGACAATATTTACCACAATATCAGCACTGCTTTTATGTCACAAAGATTGATGTCAGCCTGAAAACTGTTTTGCATGAATAACGTCTTCGGTAGATGTAACGTGGATGGCGTGGCTCTCCCTCTGCTCGTGGTTGTAGTATCTGGCTGCGATCAATGTGCATCATAATGGAGACCGGCGCAGGTCTTTAATGAAGAAATAACAGCTCCTAAACATTAATCTATGGAATGTAAAGAAGTGTATGCAGCCTGATGTTTTTTATTGATGCTTGGCCGCGGCGCCGCCCTCATCCCGTATGCCTCACATGAGGCTTGATAGGTTTCTGATGGCGCCTGTAAAGTCACTTTGATTGGCTTCATTTCCATATTACCTTGGCAGACCGGTGGGGGAAGCAGGAGCGCAGCGACGAGGGGCATCCGGGAGCCCCACATTTGCATTTCATACGCCACATGCATCACCATCATATTCTGATCACGAGTAGCGCCGCAGCAGTTAATTATACAGTACAGCGGCCTTGTTAGTATCAGACCTGTTGATGTGCTGAGGGGTAACACAGAGAGGAGCTGCGTGTTCGCCAGAGACCGAAGAGACTCAAACGGCACATCATCACATCCAACGCCCGGCCTTCGTTTTCTCTTTGCATTATCATAAAGAATATACTCTAATTGTGTTAATATGCACCAGAGGCACTCAGCATTAATATCACGTCCTCATGACTCCACCTCCCTCTCACCGCGCTCAGTGAACAGAGCAAGCGCCACAGCGAGAGTCTTTTCAGCTTCATATCTGTAGCTGGAGAACATGAGAGAGATAAAAATGTTTTCATCCCAACTCGTCACATGTTGGCGCTCTGCGGTGGACTTCTGTGTTTGTATTTTACGCTTACGCTCTAGGTTACCTTCTGCGTCTGTTGTTTACGGGATGCCAGCACTGTGATGTCATACAACAACATGGTGGGATTTTACTGCCAGAAAGTCGTAGATTCAAGTTGGGAAGTCATTTTTTTGCAACTTTGTTGTGTTAATGTTCTTAAATGTAGGAATGTAACGATTTTCTCAACTCAGTCAATCGATTCAATTCACGATACTGGGCTCACGATATGATTTTCTCACAGTTTTTAACTGTTAACAAAATAAGCAGTATGAAGTCATCTGTTTGGGTTCTGAGAACCTGTGATGGGAACATTTTTGCTGTTTTCTCACATTGTACATACATACAAGGTAAATGGTCAGATGATAGTGAAAAGTTGGCTGTCGCACTTTCAGCACTGTATATGTTGTTCCTCTGGTTCTCCCTCAGGTTTGTAAAATTCTGACATGTTTTGTTGCTTCCACAGCAGTGAATTGAGTTTCTTTTTCTTGAAATAAAGACAGAAAAACAACAGCAGAGGGTGGGTTTTTCAAATCTACAGTGAATCTTAACATCATGTTCTAGCAGCTGCTGAGTCTTTGATCCTGGCCAACACAATCCTTACTGCACTTACAGACCTATTTTAGTCTTACAGATCAACTTAAAGCTGCGACTTCACAGTAAACAGACCTCATGCTGTTCGGCACAGTTGAAACTACATTGAAAATCTTGCTTATACAACTACTCCAACCTCCATCGCTTGATATTGTTCTCCTCCCGCCTTCAGCGTATCTGAACACACACATTCAATTTCTCAGCACCTGCAGAGAAAGATTGTACAACCACTTGACATCATGTATGCTAAATAATTTATTAAATTACGAGTTCTCACACTGTATGTGTAAAATGAACAATAGAACGGCATGTCAGCACCTATGGATGTTATTGACAAGTACAAATAGAGATTTATTTGAAAGCTCTGAGGCAGGTAGAAGTCTGTTTGTTTGCACAGGTATGTTTACAATAATGGAGAGACAGACGTCCGAAAAGATCTTAGAAGTCCATTTCTGCAAAAAACAGTCAGTCAAGAGTCTGATGACCCAAAACACAACTCCGAACTCGTCACATAATGACGTTCACTCAGGTGACTTCCATGACAAGCTAGGGCGTGCCGGGATGCCTCACAGAAAGGCACGTGCTGGGATGATGTCATGGTGGGACGATGCGGCCCGTTACCATGATGTCAACAAATGCGCGTGTGGTGGGATCAGGTGGCACAGTCCGTATTTTCGCACAGTAGCGCGGGCTGTGTGATGGTTGAGATTAGGCAAGAAAAGGTCACCCAACCCGCTCTCACTCCGCACTCGGTCACTGCTCAACCGTCACCATGTGAAGACTTTGGAGTGAGAATGATTTTAGCGAACGTGAACATGTCAAGACATGAGAAAACAAAGTTGCTGAGTGTGGCATCGAGCTTTTGTAGACGTCCGATGTTGGTCGCCATGTGCATTTGTTGCATAACCATAACACAGTCCAGCATCAACAGGCAATGTGCTTGTGTTGACATCACAGTAGCAGCATCCCGTAAACAGCAGATGCAGAAGGATACCTAACTTGTAATATGCAGACGCATATTAGTCCAGTGACAAAGTGGCAACATGTGACGAGTTGAGATGAAGACGTGTTGGTCTCTTGCTGAAAAAGTCCTGTGTTTGTTTGACCCATAAAACCACCTTAACCTGCCTTCTTTTCTGTGGATACACGATGACACCTTCCTAAGTAAACGAGTTATAGTTTAGGTGCGCGGATAAATGTTGCATGAGAAGGGTCTGCTGTGTGTGTGTGTGTGTGTGTGTGTGTGTGTGTGTGTGTGTGTGTGTGTGTGTGTGTGTGTGTGTGTGTGTGTGTGTTGCAGTGCTTTCTCCATCTTTGTTTTCTGCCATTAGTTACCAGACTGTAAAAGGTTAGAGCAGGTTTGTGTGTTTATGTGTGTGTGTGTGTGTGTGTGTGTGTGTGTGTGTGTGTGTGTGTGTGTGTTTTATGGATATTCAATAGAGAAAGAAACCACTCATCCAGACACCCACACACACGCACACACAGCAGGAAGTGTACGCCCCGAAGCGAAATGTCACACCTGTCATTGACGGTGTGGATGAAAAGGCTCAATTATCCTCCTCACAAACACACCGTCATTCACTTCCTCCTGTTTCCTTCTTCTGTGCAACTGTTTTCCTCCTCTCTCTTTCTCTCTCTTTCTCTCTCTCCATCTCCCTCATTTTCATCTCCACTGTCACTCCTCTTCCTCCCAGTCTCTTAAGTGTGTGTGTGTGTGTAGGTAATTAAAACGTCCTTTCCAACAGTCTAGTGATAAATTAACAGAGCTGTCAGGGAAACGCCTCCCACTACATCACACATTTTTCTCCTCGGCGTTTGATTTCGGCGTCACGGTTCGGGGAATCTGCTTCATTAGTGCTCACGCTCGCTCTATATGCTCAAACGGATGCGTAACAGTAAATGCAATCGTACAGAACACACATCAAGGCGTTCGCACACTCCAGAGGACGGCTGAGAGAAGTCGGGTTTAAGCAGCCGAGTCAGACGTGCTGCTTTCAATTAAAGTGTAGCTGGATTTCCTCCTTAAATTAGGAGGGATTTCCTCAAAAATCCACCGTTTTCTCTGTGGGAAAGAAAACAGTCAAACTTCAGCAAATTGCACGAGAAACAAGAAGAAAGACGGTGCGGACTCCCATCACATTCTCTTCACTCACGTCTTTTTTTCTATATAATCAGCTGTGAAAAGGTTGAAAGACTTTTTTTTTCACTGTTAACAACACTTCAGACTCTTCACATAAATTGAAGTCATGAGTCAACAAGGATGAAAAAGATGTATTTGACTGTGAAGAGGAGATTTGTGTCAGTGTTCCAGTCATCAACATCAACAGTTTGAGCTTTGAGTTCATTTTAGAAGAAACATGACGTCACCTGTTTGTTTGTGGACTCAAATTAGTAATTTGGTTTTTGCCATCTTAGATTTTTGGAGCCGGAGGTGACTATATTTGGAGGTGAGGGTGGAGCTAACCCTAGCGATGGCTGCAAGCTAGAATTGGTCCTCCAATCCACACCTGTTTTCTTTTCATTCTTGTGTAATTTGTTGAAGTTGAAGTTACTCTGTACTAGTAGTAACTGGGATTGACTTGCTCTTGGATTGACTCGCTCTTGGAGTCAGCCTCAAGTGGACATTAGAGGAGCTGCAGGTTTTAGCAGGTGATTCATTTTTCAGACTCAGATGTTGAAAGAGTTTCAGTCACTTCTGTTTTTTGGAGGGACTGCATCTTAAAGCACTTCTGCATCGGCTTTTGTGTTGTTGTTTCTTACCTGGATTTATCAGAAGGTGTGAAAAAAGCAAAACACATTAGATGTGCAAAAGAGGAGCACTAAAATGATCCCTTCCTGTTTCTCCTCAAAGAGAAAGAGAACAGCTGCAGGAGCATTTTCAGCAGTTTTCTGTTCACAGGTGAATCCTGCTGTTCTAAGAGCTTCTCGTGGTGAAACCTTTTTAGATTTAAATTTCTCTCAGGCCACTGTTGTTTTTATCATGTGTGTTTTAATAAGTGTTTGCAACCTGTGAGCTTCCCTCCTGTAATAAATCCACACCTGTGGAAAAGGAAGCCAGTCACTGCTGGGCGCCACTGATCAATATTTACAAGTGCGGTCATGTGGAGAGACGCCGGAGGGGGGACTTGCTCTGGTTTCAGGAGCTTTAAACCAAAAAAGATGCATCACCAAAACAGTTCCAGTGGAGGAATGTCGAGACACTTCAGATCTGGTGTGAACAAAAACTCAATTTGGAGCTGTTTCAGTGAAACAGGTAGAGCTCTATTACTCTATACTCTGTATTTGGCACATTTTTGGCACGAATCTCCAGCTCAGCTCCTACAATAAGTCTAAAATACACTGTGGAAACTAAATAGTTACATTCAGACTGTTCAGGTCCAAAAATGCTCCATTGAAACCCATTCAAACTGACATTTTTGATCCCACAGCCATCAGAGCAGAAAAACAGGACTGGTATTATTTCTGGGTGTCATTCTGGGCTTTTGACTCTGAATTTGTCATTTTGACTATTTTCCTCCTGATGAGGTCATTTTGACCATATTTGGCATATGGAGGAAATACATGCTATTTCCACTAGGTGACCTGTCACAGTCAATGTAGCTGCTGATCACTGACATATCCCAGACTGTCAGCAGCAAAAAATAAATAAATTTTAAAAAATCTCAAACTAAAATTCTAAAAATTAATTAATATTTGATATTTATGGTTAGGACTAATGTTGGTTAAAAATAACCTCAGTGAAAGTAGAAAATGAAATTAATATGAATAATACTTTGATGTAAATGTTATGGTTTTGGTCAGTATAGATATATTGTGGAACCTCTAGATTTAACAGAGCTGCCTTTTTTATCAGTGAAGCTGTCCGGAACGTTTTCGGATGTTTGTGGACAGTGAGGACATTTTTAGAAACTGGGGATATTTCTAACAAGGTAAGAGAGTTTTGTTGAGTTTGTACATTTTGTCCGTTCCCCAATTATTGAAAGGACTTCAGATTTTCAGAGGTGATTTTGGGGTAAAGTTTGAGAGTTTGTGGCTAAGGAGTGTGTTATGCCAGTGTGTGTGTGTGTGTGTGTGTGTGTGTGTGTGTGCGCGTGTGTGCGTGACATCTTTGTCTTGGTGTCAGAGCCCGCTGATGACTCACAGTGAGCTAATGAGGGCAGCCAGAGAAGTGAAGGAAGGAGAGGAATGTGCTGATTGGAGGGGAGGAGAAGAGTGTGTGCATGTCCGAGAATGACAGAAACAAATCACCACAGCCGCCTTTTATCTGCGGTTATTCACTGTTTATTCCTCTATTCCTCCTCCGTCTTTGTTTTTCATCTTGTCTCGACTCTCTTAGCTCCTGTTGAGTAAAGTCTGTGAGGTTTGACTGACGACCCCCTGAGAAATATCTGTCAATGTGCCAGAGGGGAAATGTGAAACAGAAGCTAATGTGGCTGTTAGTAACCACTCTGTTAATCATTATTTTACTTCCTCCAACCCACAAACTCTACCTGCAATTAGTCATGAAGTTTCCCTGACCTCGACCTGCAGCTCATGAGTCGACCCACGCAGCTAACAGAGCTTCTGATTAAAAGAGCTGAGGAAGTTTCTGTTTGTGTGGATTTTTAGGTGTTGGTTTGCAGTTTTTGTCTCTTAGGGCCGTTAACACAGCGACGGTTCTAGCATGTAACTTTTTGGCCTTTCATGCACACGACACAACGGCATTTTGAGGTCGAGTTTTGTGCATGGATCCTGTGAGAACATTGACATCACAGCTGCACTTTGCACATGTGCATGGTCTTCTTCTGTGGTGTGTCATTACAAAGTTGTAACGCCAGCTGCTGGCATGGCATGCATACTGCAGCGTTTTCGGTTGTTTTTGCAGATCCATGTACATGAGGATCATTGTCACAATGTTATCAAGTGAACACAGATTTTTTTAAAACGTAAAGGAAAGACTTTCTTTTTTAGTCAGGCCTTTCTCTTCTAAATGTGGCCTCAGATTGTCAGCATCATTTCAGCATGTTTCCTGTTTGTAATAGTTTCCTGAAATATTGTTAAATGCAGGATTTTCCTAAAAAACAACGTATAGACTCATACAGAGGAAATCCCTCTCAGTCATCAGTTATGACCCTCCAGAGGTTTGTGGTATCGTATTTATCCAACACGTTCTCGTCCTGTGTCAGGACTCTTTTGTCAAAATATGAAAATGTCCTCCCGCATCAGTTTCAGACATTTGGTTTACACTTGAAGGCAATTTGTGTCTTTTCAAAATAAACTTATTTTCACCTGAAATGTACAGTTTCTGCTCATTAGATGCATGCAGTCTGTTTTTTTTTCTGTTTTTAGCTTTATTCCCTTGAGTTTAGGCAAAAAAAAAAAAAAAATGGAATAAGTTTAGGAAAAACATCATAGTTAATTATTCATTATTAATCTCTTTATTATTAATGAATTATCTGATGCACATTATTATTATTATTATTGTTGTTGTTGTTGTTTATTAATTATTATTAATTTCTGGCTATTTATTAGTATCTCTGAAGTCCTGTGTTACTTATTTGGGAGATGCTGTGCTCTTTCGTGGTTTTATAACAATGACAATAAAGAACTGATATAACTTATAAATTAGCATGGTTTTACTAATGTTATCTTATGTAACATCATGTAATATATGTCATAACATTCATCACAAAAATTTCAGACACAGCGGCAAAGAAATGCCAATACAGCGACAAACAGACAAAGCATCCTCCAAAATGAGTGAATCTTTAATTGACTTTCACTTTCCTGTCTGCAGCGTAAACCTTTAAAGTCATCAAAATAAAGAAGCCTCCTCTTTATAGATTGTTTGTGCAACCTCTTCACTAAATGCAGAAATAACAGATGCAGGCAGAGAACATACAATTCAAATAAGAGATAAAAACAAACCAAAATATATTTAAAACTGTTGCAGATAAATAAATCTCTGCAACTCCCCTGTTCCAGTCCTTCAGACCTCCTCGAAAAACAGACTTTTTAAGCTTCCACTCCATAATAACCTTATTTTTAATTAAAATAAATGTCAACACAGAAGAAAGGATGATTTATGTCAGGGGTTAAAATAAGATTTGATAGCTGGAAGAGCATTTTTCACTTTTTTTTAGACTCAAGGTGAACAATTAGTAAAACAACATTTTCAGTCCATTATATTGTGAAAACAACAAAATAAGGTCAAACTATGCCACTGGGTTTCCTTTAAACTGTCCACTGGCCTTCACTTTCCTGCTCAGAAATTACTGTAATTTTCTGTCCTCTCTGTGGCGAGTGGAGAGTAAAATGTGAGCGTGCTGAGATACAGGAGGGACACTCTCAGTTGTTAGTGCTGCTGTTTCTCCTCAATTATCGCCGCGCTGACATTTTGTGAACTTTCTGGGGTTTTTATGGCTGGAGCCTCCTGCAGAGCCTTGTCGCTCTCAGCTTTAAGGGGGTTTTCTTTTTGTGACTCATAAGCAAAGAGACGTCCCAGATCAGAAAGGGAAACAGTAGCCGGGAGCAAGAAAAGATACCTCCACGCTGCAACCTGCTTCCCCTCTGAGTCAGAGTTGAAACATTTAGCGGAGAGCTTTATTCAGGGTGACTCCCGGTAAGTGCAACAGAAGGAAAATGTCACTTTCGATGAATCTTGTGACCACAAGCTGCTGAAGTTTAAAAGTCCAGAGCTGCTGCGTTCACAGAGACAGGACGGCGACCTGACGCCCTCCGCTGAACTCTCTGATTCCTGAATAACAGGAGGCTGAAAAATGAAGTTAAAAAGCTACAATTCCTCTAATGTCCACTTGAGGCTAGCTTCATGAGTCAATCCCCATTTTAAAATATCTAACTTCACAGCAGAATTGAACATGTTTACAGCCTGGTACAAAAACTGTTTTGGTCTCTAGAGCTGATTTCAACATTCATGATAACTGTATGGGGCTGAATTTTTATATCACTCATCTGTTTGCATTTTATTCAGGCTTAAAGTTCTGCATAATTAAGGGCATGGTTGCTTTGGGTGACAGGTGGTTGCATTTGATGACAAGTTGCTACCACACCAACAGAGTTGACAGTTAAAGGGACTGTTCACCCAAAAATGACAATTTAGTTTTACAAACTGTCTCGCCCCTGCAATGTTTTCCTACAAAACACATGTCATTACACCCGACCAATATGCACGGAGATGGCAACTAATAGCGCCTATACCACTGATTCATCACATGTACCTGTAAGCCAGGTATCACCAACTGGTGGACCGCGGTCCGAATCCAGACCAAAGCTGGTCAAAAAGTTGAAGAGAGAGTCCTGCAGTCAGGAGAGGTTGGCTTAGTATGGCCAAGATGTGACAAATTGGGATGAGATTGTGTTGGGATTTTGGTGCATTAGTTTTCGTAGGAAAAGGTTCAAACAGTGCATGAGAACAGCTTGAAATTTGACATTCAGGTCACATGGTCTTTTGACAGAACTATGAAGTTTATGAAGTTGGAGCGGCTATCATCTGATCTGTAACGACGTTGATTGCAATGTATTTCTCTTTTTTTCTGCACTCTCTACTCCTAAAAGACGGCAAAACTTTCTGACCTTCCCGTGTTTTAATCAGGACTTCATGCTGATTCATTTCTATGTGACACACTGTAAGGGATAAAACAAGTTTCGTCTTTAATCTATTTAAGATTGTCAGCCAGATAGCTACATTTTTAATCAATCACATCAAGATCAAATAATGAGCCTGCATTAAAACTCATGGCTTTATGGGGCTGCTGGTTTTTAATGAAAAAATTGGCATCTTTACATGTTTTTGCATCCAAACTCTGGATGATTGCTATCATTAAATTTTTTATTTTACAAATTAGGGTTTGTTTTTTTTTTACCTTCAAAGAAGCCACAAGTTTCAGTTAAACCTCTGAAACCTAAAATTGGCAAGAAATTAAAAAAGATGTTGGAATAAATAATAGGAGAAAAAAGTAGAGTAAAAAACAAACTTATAGCTAAAAAACAAAACAAAACACAAAACAAACAAGAAAATAGCATCAAGAGAGAGCCAAAAAATATAATTTTCTTTCATTTTTGTCTTCTTTCTTTCTGTAACATAATTTTAAAAATATAATTAAGAAAATTCCAAATATAGTTTTCTGGACATTTTTTTTGCAGTGTGTAGGATAATTCTTGCAAAGTTGCTTATTATTTTTTTTCTGCGTTCAGATGGAGTTCAAATTTTCTCAGGTTTCAGAGGTTAAAATCCTTGTGAAAGGCATTCAAATGCAGACAAGACAATGTGTGATGATCCAGGTGTTAAAGGGTTAATATCTGTAGAAATCACCTCACAGAGAGTTGGAAACTGCTGCAGATAAATGCTAATTTTAACTGACAACAGTAAAATCAGGCAATGTGTGATGGAATAAATAGTTCAAATGTGTGCAGGCTGAGTTTTTCAGCTCACTGAAGAGACTGAAACCACTGGCTGCTTTGAGATCACAAGAAAAACAACAGATTTTTTACCTGACAGACAAAAAAAGACAAATACATGATTCCCATTTGAATCTACATATTACAATAGCTGCAAATATCAGAGATGTTTGCCACACGACTCCACTGAGCAAACCGGCCTCTGAATATTTACAATCCTCTCAGATTTCCCCGTCGTGTGAATCTAAATTAAATCTGAGGCATTTTCTGCGGCCCTGGTCGTCTACCTGCCAATTTCCAGCAGCTTCAGAGGAGAGATTGGTGCAAGTCTGATGGGTGGAGATAAGTGGCGGCTTCTCTGCTGGGCGAGGACTACGTCCCCCACAGTGCCTTGCTCAGAGTGGCTCTGGAGGAATTGATGGCTGCAGCTGAGCTCTGCAAATTGCTTTCAAGTCGCTCCACTTGTGTTGTTCTCCTGCTCGAGCTCGAGAAAAGGAGGGATTATTTCTGACAGCAGATTTGTTGAGATGACGGACGCACTGAGAGCAGGACAGATGGAAACACAATGAGAGAGGGAGACGTGTACATGTTGGTGGTGCAGTATTTTGATACTAATGCTGCTAAAATAAAATGACAAACTGAAGGTTATGTAATCTGTAGATGCTGCAATATAACGAAAACAAGAGATGATGTTTTTGGGGAATCAAAAATATTGATATAGAAGTCTCATCCGCCTGCTGGATATAACATCAGTGTTGCAAATGAAGGCCAGCTATGCATACAGTTCATTTTATACAAGTTCTTTGGATGTATAAAAGCCAGTTGTTGGCTGCCTGCTGGAGTTAACGTTGGTTAGCTGCTTAGATCACACATACATATATGTATTTAAAGTTTGTTTGAACTATTGTCAAAATGAAAATGCACATCGTTGGCTTGGTAAGATTCTCCACAATCCAATCAGTTAATTTAACTGTATTACTAGCATAGTAAATAAGAGAAAAGCTAAGGAAAAATGTACAGTGACCAATATGCATAATTCTATATTTAAAATTATTTGTACATAATTATTATAATTTAAAAATATTTTAAGGTAATTTCTGGCTTTGCATATATTTTTTTAATTTTGTTTTTTTTTTTTTTTTTTATCATTTTTGGTACTTTTAACAGATTTCTTGCTAACCTCTGGGACATTTATTTATTTTTGTTGATGTTGATCATTACCTTCCTCTCATGTTGTTTGTTTTTTGTTTTTGTTTTTTTAAGAATTTGTCGAGGTTTCAAAGGGTTAAATAAATACTTGAGTTGTATTTTTCCGTCTTTGCTGAGCAACAGTTTTGTGCAAATGGAATTCATGTAGCCTGTCTCAAATATAAGCCTGCTGAGCTCAATGATGTCAGGTACAAGGTAGATTTATTTTATTTTCAACATAGTGGAGAAAAAAAAGAAATGAAATTAGTCCCTAAATAAAATAAAATAATAATAATAATAATAATATAATAATAATAATAATAATGACATTTTATGGTGTGTAAACATACACTAGGATATAGGTTAAATCGTAGCAGATTGTTGCAGCGCCCTCTGCAGGTGTCTGCCTGTGTGGCAGTGTTATTTGTGACGCTCTGGACGCTCTGGACGCTCTGCTGTAGGCTGTGTTTTTGTCCTGCTGTTCTGGATTAATTACGTGTTTTTGTAAGACTTTAAACGTTAACACTTTGTATTTTTTCGGTGTAATTTACTCATAACAACTCTAGCCAACAGTTTTGAGCCAAGTTTTTATCTGTTTCATCCCATAAAGATTCTTTTAGAGACTAAAACGTTCACTTTAGGTCAAAAACTAGCTAATTATTCACGTGTGTTATCCAGACTTTAACCGGAGACCGGCGCCGGTTCCCGCCGTCATCCACCGTCTCACCATGTTTACAGGTAATATTTAAAGCATTTCTCCGTTTGCTTTCATGGTGTGTTAACGCGTAATTGTGGAGCAGCCGGCGGTTTTAGCCAGCTGGTTGAAGTTAGAATAATGCTATTTAGCCAGCTGATGTGTGTGCGCGCGGTGTTTGATCGCGACAGTGTTTATCAGCCTTTTCTTATGTTAACTCTTTGAAACCCGGAGCGACGTCACTTTTCTTGAGCTGCTTTTAGACTCCTTTCCCGAGTTTTTAAAGCTTTGAGAATTGGTGTAAATTGGCGTGAATTATTTAAAAAACACGAAAGAAGGCAATCATGAATTTTCGACAAATTGCAAGAAATTAGTATATTTTTAAAAAAAAAAACGGTAGGTAAGGTAAAGTTAAAAAGCCTAGGGGAAATAAAAGAGAAAAGAAAGCTTGGGAAAAAAAAACTTAATTCATAATTACATATTTAAAAATATGTCAATCAGAATTATTGTTTAGAATTTTTACATAATTTTTTATTTAAGTTAATTATTTTTATTTTATTTATTATTCATTTGAAAAAAAATAATTTCACACATTTTCAGGTAATTTTATTGTACTTTTTTTAAAACTAATTCCTTGCTTGTTTTTGGGTCAATCGAATTTTTTAAGAATTTAAAAAATTCTGAAAAGGAGCTGTGTCTGTACAAGTTATGTAAATGCTCTCATTACATTCATGCTGCATTTCTATGTGTGTGTATATCTGCAAACAGTGCAAAATACACCTAATGGAAACATGTTTTGAAAAACTCCCATTTATCGCAAAATGTTTTTTCACTTGCGTGAGGTGGTATTTCAGGCGGTTTGAAATGTGTGTGTGTGTGTGTGTGTGTGTGTGTGTGTGTGTGATGGAGTGTGGTGAAACACTAATGCCTGTGCATTAACTGTGGTTCAAGATGCTCTCATGCAGCAGTTAACCTTGTTTACACCATCAATGCGCTCTAACAAATAATTTATTAGCTGTCATATTACCTGGCCAGCCTTTGACATTTTTATATCACACACCAATAAAAAGTGGAGCGAGTTCACTGTATGCATCATTTTTGCTGCAGTTAAGATGTATGCAGAGTTGGACGATAAAACGGCTTTTTTACCTCCCGACTGAGACGTTAGTGCTGTTAGAGCAGGACGCTGTGGAGTGACGTTACTCAGAGAGATAACATTCAGTCTGAAGAAAAGAAAATGACTTGAGAGAGGCTGTTTGGTTTGAAGGAGTTTGCTAACTTAAACAACAGTTTCTGAGAAGTTAAATTCTTCTGTCATGTTTGGATTGGAGAGCTTTAACTTAGTGAAAGCCTTTTCACTGAGTTTGAACACAGTGAAGCTGTGTGAGAGAGTTTTTATTGCACATATTATAAAGAAGAATATAGCAAAATATTTTCATTTCTTTATAAATGAGGGTGTATGTGTAGATAACGCTATGCATGAACACAGAAAGCCAAAAAGCTGGAGCAAACAAAGTGCAATGATGCATGGAGGCTTTACATTCAGCCCCAAACTTCTGAGCAGCATTTTAAACAGTATGGAACAAAAATGATGCAGAACAGTGTAACTCTCTGCAGCCTCTCTGTTGACTTAGACTTTCCAGGAGAAGGAGACAGAGTTTGTACAGTATTGAAAAGTCTGGAAAAAATTTTGCAAAACTAAATATACCTTTAAAATTTTGGAAAAGTCATTGAATTTTGTTTCACAAATTTTCAAGAACTGTTGAAAAATTAAAAATCCAAATCTGTTTTTAGGGTCTAGCTGTGATAAATGGTTGGCTGGAGTGTTTTTTTCTTAGAATAAGGTCCATTATTTATTTATTTTTTAAATTGCCAAAAATGTTTAAAGAAAGCAGACCAGCAGGCATGAAAGGCATGTTTTCTTTTAAAAATCCCCCCAAAATTTAAAGTATATTTAATTTTTCCCTTTTTAAAAATTGCAAAAACAAAAAATGTAATGAAAAATAAATGGCAATTTTTTTATGCCAAAGAAGAACATATCTTTCAAACCCATGGGCCTGTTAAAAAGAAAAGAAGCCCAAATTTATCTTTAAAAATGCCAAAAAAGCCCTTTAAAAAAAAAAAAAAAGAAAACTGCAGGTTTGGAAGGCATTTTTGCTTCAAAATTTTGTACCACTCTCTAAACTTCTCAGAAATAATTAACAACATAAGTTACATTTATATATTCTGTTCTACTCTGGTTCTGAACTCAGTATTTTTTGGGATAATATTTATTTTTCCATAAAGAACCAATAATAAGGAGTATTGGCCGTCGTTTCAGAGAATATCTGCTCTCTAAAATGTGCCTGAAAGTTAAGCGTGAATCCAGAGGAGATAAAGATTGACAGGTTGACAGATGCTTCGTCTTCAGCTGTTTGGATGAGTTGATGAACAGATTTTGTGGATTATAAAATGTGCATTTATTAGGTAGAAAAACAGGTCTCCTGCAGAGCTTTGCCTCACGCGGAGCCTCATATCAGCTGGAAACTGTGAATTACAGAGCTCCAAATTTCAGATTTCACAATAAAACTCCCAAATTGTTTCACCGCAGTGACCGACTGTTCCTCAAATTTGAGGCCAGACCGACTGACAGACGGCGGACGGACAGACGATGTAATGGGGAACAGAAAACAAGGACGGGGGAGACTGAGGAGATGGGGATGATGAGATGAAACAGCTGGAGTAAAGAAACGGAGTGTAGGAGTAGAGAGCGGCAGTCGGAGTCAGTCAGGACTCGGAACACGCCGGCTGTCAGCGCTAATAGACAGAGGAGGATGGAGGGAGGAGGAAAAAAGAAAGGCAGAGATGTTCGGGCCAAACAACCTGTCACCAGCCATAACGGAGCTGAACGCAACACAGCTGGCGCGTCTGAGTGTCAGAAACAGAAACTTCTCTGGCAGTCTGGAGAACAGTGCCAGCTATCTAAATGATATTCTCGGACGGATAGACGCTGTCTGGTTCAGCGGCGAGAGAGAGAGAGATAATGGTCTCAGTCAGCTCTTTGCAATTTCAGCATCACGACTCTTATTTCTGCTGTCTGAAGTTGTGTCTGGTTGTTTTTATGGGTCACGAGTGTTAAGCCCACAGGACGCAGACTTTTGAATCAACGCGGCTCTGAACGGTGATTGATGAGTGAAGGCGGGAATCAGCAGCTTCAGCTCATCAAGTCTGCTTCTGTGTGACCATGTTCTGTTCTTATATATAAAAATGTAACCCAAGGACTCTGACAGCTCTCCAAACAGTGGCATTAACCCTTTGAAACCTGAGAAAATTGAAAAGTCATTTCAATGTTTTTTTTAAGAAGAAGGTGGTGTCTAATTTTACAAGAAATTACCCAAAACATTTCCAAGAAATTACCTAAAATTGCCTGAAAATTTGCAAAAGAAAAGAAAAAAAAGGATTTGACCTCAAATTGTGCAAATTGAAATTTCGAATAAAAAATGATGCTGTGAGGTCACGTGATGCCTTGAGGTCACGTGATGCTGTGAGGTCACGTGATGCTGTGATTTCACGTGATGCTGTGATGTCACGTGATGCTGTGAGGTCACGTGATGCTGTGAGGTCACGTGATGCTGAGAGGTCACGTGATGCTGTGATTTCACGTGATGCTGTGAGGTCACGTGATGCTGTGAGGTTACGTGATGCTGTGATGTCACGTGATGCTGTGATTTCACGTGATGCTGTGATTTCACGTGATGCTGTGAGGTTACGTGATGCTGTGATGTCACGTGATGCTGTGATGTCACGTGATGCTGTGATGTCACGTGATGCTGTGAGGTCACGTGATGCTGTGATGTCACGTGATGCTGTGATGTCACGTGATGCTGTGAGGTTACGTGATGCTGTGATGTCACGTGATGCTGTGAGGTCACGTGATGCTGTGAGGTTACGTGATGCTGTGAGGTCACGTGATGCTGTGATGTCACGTGATGCTGTGATGTCACGTGATGCTGTGAGGTTACGTGATGCTGTGATGTCACGTGATGCTGAGAGGTCACGGGATGAAAGTGTGTTTTTCTCTTTATTAGGCCGTTTGGTCTCTGGGGTCGTAACCAAAGCTTGAAAAGAAACAATCACTTTTTTAATTTATCGAGTTTTTCTGTTGATAGGTTTATAAAACGAGAAACAGAAGACAGTGGAATTTGATCTTTCTCTCTCTCTCTCAGGTAAATTTTATTCAGAGTGCGTGAGACGAGCTGCCGGTGGACGTTAACATTCAGAAGACAGGGACACTTACCCTCGACCGGAGGCCAAAGTGTCCTCGTCCTTGAGCGATTGACTCCTACCTGCTTCAGGAGCGCCACATTAACTTCAGGAGCCGTCACCCCTTTAATATTAAACGGACACTTGAGCTGAGAACTGATGGGAATTCAGAAATATCTGAAAGTCCAACATATCCAGATGTTACTTTTGTCCGGATTAAACTCAGTCCGTCTCCGCTGTTCAAATATTTGTGAGAGATCAGTGATGATTTAGTGCCGCTGAACCCAGAAAGTGTTTTTTTCTAAACTTGACATCAGATTATGAATATTTCTCCGCACTTGAAAAGACATTTTTCTTTTCTTTTGTCTGTTCTCTGTCTCCAAATTTATGGCTCTTCTTGATACGTCTCTGTGGCTAATTAACCCTTTGAAAGCTGAAGCGACATCACTTTTCTTGTGCTGCATTCAAACGCCTTTCACGAGCATTTAACCTTTGAACCTCGAGCAAATTACTGCTATTTCTTTGAAAAACATGGGAAAAAAGGTAATGAGCAACCTGGTAGGAAATGTTCCACAAATGCAAGAAATTAGAAGATTTAGAAAATGATTTTAAAAAGTTTAGGGAACAAAGAAAAAAGCTAGGGAAAATATA
>NC_056481.1:932276-1074531 GCF_008729295.1 Plectropomus leopardus
TAACACTCATCACAGAGTAGCTAAATGAGCCTGAAAAACTGTCTGTTTTTCTCAGGTTTCTGTAACGTCCATGTTTGACTCGACACCTTTGATTATAAAAAAGTGGGAGGCTATGACACAGACACTAATGGCTTCTGTGTGTGTGTGTGTGTGTGTGTGTGTGTGTGTGTTGACATGGAGACATTCATTAGCAGCAAGACGTTACAGCGTAGGAGGGTGAGACCGAGTTGAATGGAAGTTGCACTTTTCAATAATGTCACAGAAACGTGTTAAAAGCTTTGTGAAATTTTAACACACACACACACACACGCAGCTGGCAGTGAGTCTTCCTGGCAGAACTTGTTGTTTCGTTTTGTTGCATCTTTCTTATTCTTTAGAGTCGGTTCAGTCGAGGCTTTGGCCTGATTTCAACCTCGTCTTGTAGATTTTACTCCTCAATCAGAAGTAATCTTTCCACTCAGCTGAGCGTGTGGCGATCTAAATATTAAGGCGCTGACCTGAAAACATTGTGTGTTATCCTGTAACTATTGAGAGTATCACAGTGAGAGTCATGTGTTTAAATCAATCTGTCAATCAGTCTTCTCTTTATCCCCGAGAGTCTCAGAGGAGGGAGGGAGGTTATTGAGTTTTGATGCCAACGCTGGCTCCTTTTCAATTTGAAATCTGTGATCGTGTTGATGCCACGCTCACATTAGCATGCTGAGTTATTAAAACTGGATTTGTTCTTGACTTAAGTAGCTGACAGTGATCCCACCTTACATACCTGCAGCTTCTGGTTTATATGTATCTTAAACGAGGCTAAATAGATGTTACTTTTTACTGTGGCTTTGCACTTATACTTTAATGATAAATCAAACTATTTGTGTGATTTTATGTTGTTTGAGCCCCTAACCAAAGGTCATATTTTGTCCCTAGAATACAATATCTTTGTCTTTGTAAATGTACAACGAAAAGATAGACACTAGATTTCTCTGAATGTTGTTGGATCCGTAAAAAGCTTCCCCATATCACTACGTGATCTATCACTTCTGACCATATTATACTTCAACAGTTACTATATTTCTGTTTTTTTCAGTCGCTGTGACAGTAGAGCAGAAAACTGATCACAGTGTGCAGATGGTTTGCAGCAGAGATGTGAAAAGCAGAAGCCGCCCTCTGTCTCGTCAGGTTAAAGTCAGTGAGGTGTTTACATGACAGAATAGCTCGACCTCCAGTCGAACTGTTCGGGTGTTTTTGTCTGATTTTGAGAAATTTGATTTAGTCTGATTTCAGTTGGACCAACATGTTTCCCTGTATTTTAAAAGTCCAGTTTCAGTCAGAATAACACAATAATTCGACTTTTTCTAACAAACGTACTGTCACAGACAGTTCATGAATGGTCGTGTGATGTTTTCAGCCATGTTAGTATGGACAGTCTCTGGTGTCGCCCTCAGGACAAACTTTTAATTTGTTGCCCCAGCAGCAGAACAGGAAGTGATATTTTTCGTTCGGCCGTCAGTGTTTGTGTGTGACGATGAGTGCGGCCTCACGGGGGCGCTGACGAGGCTCTGAGACTTGTTTATTCAGGTTTCTGTATCAGTCGGCATCTCTGCATTAACCCCAGTCAGCTGTCAGTAGACCGTGAATCATTATCGAGTACGTGTGAATCCATTAACACCACACACACACACACACACACACACACACACACACACACACACACAGAGTCTGGTTCTTTACGCCTGAAGCTGCCGTGTTGCTGTGTGTGTTTGTGTGTGTGTGTTTGTGTGCGACAGTTTTAATATGTCATCAATCATTGATTTCTGCCTCCTCCCTTCCATTTATCTGTCTGTTTATGTTTCCCTCTGCTCTCTCCTTCCTCCCCCTCCTGCTTTATTCTCCTCCTCATCACTCCCCTATTCTCCTCTTGCCTCCTGCTTCCTCTTTTCTCACCTTGGTTCCTTTTTCCTCTTTCCACCCCCTTTCCTCCTTACCTTCCTCCCCTTTCCTCTCATCTTTCTCCTCTCTCCTTTCTCCCTCCTTCCTTTCCTCATTCTCATCCTCTGATATCCAGACTTCCCTTCTTTCTTCCTCCTCATCTGTTTACTCTTCTTTTGGTGTCCTTTTTTCCAGCCCATTCTGAACTTTTTAAATACCGCCGCTCAGCCTGTGACTTTGGCCTCAGCCATTACCGTGATGTCAACAAATGCACATGTTGGGACGACGCAGCACGTCGTCATGTTTACACAACATGAGCACATGGAAACCAACGCTGACCATCATGATGGTTTTGATTACACAACAAAGTCATGGATGGTTAGGTTTCGGCAAAAAAAGGAACATGGTAAAGTGAAGAAAACACAAGCAAACAAACTCACATCCACACAGGAAGTGACCTCCAGACTCCAGCATGAAACTCCCCCACCCGCCCACCCTATACTGCACTCACGCTCCGTGTATGACGTCGTCACCAGTAGTGTTTCAGCCTGACGCCATCCTTCTCCAGAGCATGTGCACGCGCCTGATGCCATCCAGCTGTGTTTTCGGTGGAAGCTGAAGGTGGCTTTTGGCATCCCGCCCGATGTCAGCACTGACCCAGCGGACATATTTGATGAGTTTAGAATGAGAGCACGCATGTTTTTCCTCCCATCCTTTCCCCTTCTTCATAATTTTCCCCTCTTCTCCTCCCCTTTACTTACTCTCTGCTAACTTTTTTCTCTGATGTCAGAGAGAGAGAGAGAGAGAGAAAGAAAGAGGGAGAGAGAGAAAGAGCGAGATGGAGAGAGGGAGAGAGAGAGTAAACGACGGGAGGAGTGAAGTTCAGATTGGGAGGCGGGACGAAGTTCTCGGTAGCCGGAGGACAAAGATTGACTGACAGGATCCTATCAGGCTGCTGAGCACTGATGAGTGACACCTACACACCTACACACACACACACACACAGTCCAGATACATGTCTGTGTGTGTGTGTGTGTGTGTGTGTGTGTGTGTGTGTGTGTGTGTGTTTGTGTGTTTTACATGTCCTCAGGGCAAAGACAGTCCAGCAGCAAATTAAAAATGACCTCAATAAACACAAACAAGGCCCATTTTCCCTCCTGTCTCTCCATCTCACTGACACACACACACACACACACACACTCACACACACACACGTTCTCTTTCTGTGGCCCAGTTAAAGGAGCACTCCGTGTTTTTTAGGCCCTGCTGGGTGGTATTGATGCGGCAGTTTTCCTGTTGTTTGTGCCGCGGGGCAGGAACATACAACTGAACATGTTGCATGTTCATGTCTGAATAACGAGTCACGGGTCACCACCTGCAGATAAAGTCAAACACATAACAAACTGGATCCTCACAAAAGTCCAACTTACTGCGACATGTCAGAGGGAGGTCCGTGCAGGTTAACCCTTTCTTACTGTTGCGGTCGAATTTGACCTGTTTGGACATTTAACAGCAGTAAAAACTCAGATGACATTAAGTTAGCTTAATATTTGATCACTTCCCCTACATAGACCCAAATGTTATACTTTTGCACAGGTGCTACATTTTTTTAAATGTCTTTATTTATTTTAAGTTTTCATGTCTTAGGTAAAATAGGACATGAAATTCTGTCATTATAGAAGCTTTTTCCTCCACAAAGGAATGATGTGAAACCTAAGAAACACACTCTCCTGCTCTCTGAAACATCCATTAAAAATTAATTGCTGACTTAAAATTTGCTATAGACATGTCATGACCGGATTCTTCTTCACATACTGTGAATACATGAATTAGGAACAGTTTATGAGGGTTGGAAAGTTTTCCCTGCAGTAATTAACCCTTTGAAAACTCGTCAAATGTTACTAAGACAATGAACCTTAGACAAAATGAACCAAAAAATAGGAAAAAAAATTGGAAATTTGCACCAAAAAAAAAAACCAAAACAAAACACAGCAGTAAATCTTGTCAAAAAAGTATTTAGAAAAAGTACTTAAAATTATAATAATTCTGTAACATAATTGAAATATACAATTATTATAATTATGAATAATGTTTTCTTAATATTTTCTATAGCTTTTGTGAAAAATAATTTTCTTTATCTATTTATTTTTTTAAATTAGCAGTACATTTCCCTGAATAATCGTAATGAACTGCAAAATCCGATTCAACTGACACAATTCTGAGTCGGGTACAGCTCTTTTTAGTTTAGTTTAGTTTAGTTTAGTTTATTCAGTCATGACAACACCAAATATTGTACACAGTATTGACATTTCACACAAAATCACAAAATCATTAACTCAAGAATCATGTGTTGAATATTGACTGAAAAGGCATAGGCAGAAGCAGACTGCTTATTAAAGCCTATCCTATATTATCAACTTTTTGGTCCACCAACCTCCAGAAAAACAAAGAAGACACAACAACAGATAATTAATCACACTTATAACACTCTTTTTACATGGTAACAAAGTGTTTTCACAAATAGATGTGAAATATTTCCAATAAAGGAGAGGATGAGGCTTCAGCAGGCATAACTACATTTTGATGTGATTCAAATAGTTTTGGGGATAAGTTGAGATGGTAGTTGCGTTTGCAGATTTGCATTTCATATCAGATTGGACTGTTGGCCCTGGGAGGTCTGCGCTCTTCTTCTCTACTTTCTGAAGGTTTCTTCCTGCCTTTTTTTAAAATAAATGATCTTTCCTCCTCGTCGAGTTTCCGATCCTGTTTTTTCTCGTCTCATTTTCTCTTTTCTCGCTCTGTTGAAGTTGAACACACAATTGTCGTGTTTTTCATTCTGTTCCTTTTTTCCTTCCTGTTTCAAGGATTTTTTTCCCTGTCGAGGCTGAGAGACTTTTTCATTCTTTTGTTTCCCCTCTTGTCCTTTCCTCCTCCTCTCCTCCTTCTCCTCTCTCCCTCGCTTCATTAGCGATGCCGTCCTTCTCGCAGCCCACAAGGACTAACTTGATGAGAGACAAATCCGAGTGATTAACAATGATTAAGAAACAGGCTAGAAAAATACGATGAAGCCGTGTGGGACTGGCAACCTTGTCTTTAACGGCTCTCTAATCCCAAGAATTTACAAGCCCAACAGATGGATCTCCATTTACATCCAAGTCATGTTCAGGACAGATTTATCTCTCCGTGTTTCTTGGAAACAAAGTGAACTGTAGCAACTCTGCTCAAACAGAAAGGTCACACTAATACTGAGAGAGAAAAGCTCTCTGTCTTTCCTCTTTGTGTAACCTTTCAGTAGTTTAACCTTTTTGTTCGGAGGCAGTTAAGAAGCAACATGAAGCAAAGCCAGAAGTCTCAAGGGGAACAAAAAAACAGTGGGAGGTAAAAGTCATAATAACAATATTAATAAAAGATTAGTGAGGCTCCTCTGACGGACAACGTAAAACTACTCCCATTTAAAAAGGAAAAAAGGGCAACTCGTACCTATGAAAGCAACCCAATCAAATTATTGTTGATATTGTGCGTTTCTGCACAGCACAGACATGTTCTGTGCAATCTGTGGCCTTTTATTATCAGTCTCTCCAGGATTTCACAGGCTGTTTATCTGATTGTTGCAGCATGAAATGCCTGATTTTATGACAGCTTTTCTGAAAAATTGCAATGCAAGTTGCAATATTTTTAGGTGTTTTATGCAATAAATTGGGGGGGGGGATTAGTGAACAATTCTAGCCCATTCCCATTCTGTGTCGTCAAATTAACCGCTTTTACAGTGATTTCAGCATAAGACAGCCTAACCCACGACTGCCGTCTGAACACAGCACCAAATACAAAAAAAAAGATTTCGATCCAGGTTTGAAGGGGTTAAGCTACTTGACGTTACTTCTGACTGAAAACTTACAGCATCTCCTGAACGTCAGATTTTGATGCTTTAATGCAGTCCCCTTGATGACACGTCACTTGTGTTTCACATTATGAGTTTAGGATGACAGTAATGTTGCACATGACGATGATTAGGAAAAATAAACGGAAAAGCCTCTGCAGCTGCTCAGTGATGTTCACATTACTGGTTTGCACAGTGAAAACAGCCCACAGTTTCTGTCTTGTGGTTATGGCAACAAGGTTGGATCCATCCTGCATGCAGTGAATAAAAAATGAACAGTGTATGTCAGGTTTCTACTCGGGCATCCTTCAAAATGAAAACAGTGGAAAAAAAACATTTTAAAACCAGAAAATTCTGAAAAATAAATACTTTGTGACAGAGCAGGGAGTTGAATACGACAGCATACTTTAGATTAAAAAAATATGACTTTTTCTGAGAAAAAACAGATATCCGAGATTTCTCTTGATTTCTTGTGAAAAAGCCCACTTCACGGCGATGTCTCTTCAAAGTCTGGATGCTGATGATAATTTGTTGATTCTAGTGAGTAATGTTTTTTGGCCCTAATACGCTATCGTGGTTGAGAGCTTAATATAATGAAAACAAATGTTTAAAATATACATATTTGGATTTTGTATGTTTTTCTGTAACACAAATTTAAACAAAAAAATACAGAAATATAGCCTTATCAGTAATCTCCACACCCCAGACTTTTTTTTCTCACAAATTTGCAACTTTATAAACTTAAACAATATCAGATTTTTTCCTGCAAATTTGTGACATTAATCTCAGAAATTATGAGGGTTTTTTTTTTTTCTCAGAATATTGTCCTCCGTTATTTTCTTTTTTCTTTTTTGGTCTACAGTGGCCCTAATACGCCATCATAGTTGATAGCTTAATATGATTAAATATATAAACAGATTGTAATATTTTCAGTAGTCCCTGACAGCCTGAGGTGCACATGTGAAACACATTTATAGACGGTAGAATTTTTTTTAGCTCTGCAGGAGTAAAAATCATGAAAATGAGGCGCGTTGGAGTCATGAGGTCTTCGCTTGACAGCAGAGATTTGTTTTTTCTAGTTTACATTGTATTCTTTTGTTGTTGTTTTGCTATTTCTTATACTATTTGTAGTTTCCTTTCCCACATCTTTCCTCTTTCCGCTCTCGATGAATCACCGAGCCTGCAGGCGGGACTTTAAGATTCATGATAACGGAGGAGAAAACAGGACTGGAGGGCAGCAGAGTGAAACGTTGCAAAAGAAAAAGCGAGTTGTCGTCCTCGTCATAATTGATCTCACCCGCTGCACCTCTCCGCTGTAATTGGAGCACTTAGAGTAAACGCTCTGGCTGCTATTTAATTGCCTGAAAGTGGGCGGAGGTGGCGAATACTTGACAAGCATTAGTGCTGATTGGAGATCAGCGGCGGAGACGGCGCCTTCGGCCGGCCGGGTCACTCCCTCCTCGCAGCGTCAGATTAGAGAGCAGAGGGCGACCTCGGTCACAGAGACACGCTGAGTGTGTTTGACATGTTTGATTCGTCACTCAGGACCCCTGCAGAGTAAACCAGCAGCGTTTATTGAGTCATCAAAAAGAGCGTGATTCATTTGAATTATGACAGGAGCACCACGTTTTGGGTTTGACTTGAAAACACAGGAACACAGTCAAATTCTGAGCCGAGATGAAATGTATTGACGCATTTGTTTACGCTGACGTTACAGAAGAACAGGTCGCTCTTTGAGTAAACTGGTTCTGCCCAGAGAGAGTTAAATGTTGACAGAAAAATAGGTCTGATTTTATTAATTTATTTATTTTTCTTTATTGAACATAAATTAACATATTACAGGACATATTAGGACAACAGCAGAAAGGACACAGACGTACATTACAAGTGAATTATTTTGGTAGGAAAAATCAGCATAGGGTGTTGTAGAGTCTCTCCAGTTGAGTGAAATGATTTTTGTTGGCCACAGTTAGTGATGCTAAGATGAATGTTTGGAGATGTTTTGGGACTGTGGGTGAGGAGCGGTGAGAGTGGGATGCTGAGGTTGAGGATCTCGGACAGCTCTCCAGTGACCTTTGACCAAAACTGTTGGACTGGGGTGCAGAGCCAGAATGCATGGTGGTTTGGAGGTGGCTGTCTGTTGCAGATGGACGTGTGTGCAGGTGTTGCTGTCTGTGAGGCCCGTGAGGTGCGTTTTGTTAATGGTGATGAGTGTGGTACTTTATACTGAGTTTATACTGATTGATGCATATTCAGGCTCTGCATCGTGCTGCTGTCAGACAGGTATGATCAGAGGTATAGTCAGATGGAACGACCGGATGTAAACAGTGTTTGACTCTGAGCTGCAGGGAGCTGACCAGCACACACATCCTCAGAGGTGTTTGTTTACGTGTCTTTGTGTGTTTGTAAGAAATGGCCCCAAAAACCGATGCAACGGCGTTTAATTACAGCTCTCAGGCGGAGCTAAATCAGGCCTGCAGCGGATGGCGACAGTGACTGATACTAACAGTGGAGGTGAGTGTGTGTTTGAGAGACACTGCAGGTGATTTCTAACTGTCAGGTGTGTATAGATCTTCCTGCAGGAGTGTGAGCGCTCTCTGAGGAAACGGCTTCTGTGCAGTTCTCTGTGTTTAAAAAAAAGAAAAAGATTGTGGCTCTGGGCGAAGAAAGATTTCCTTTAGAGTTAAACCAAAGTGAATCTCAGGAGTCAGAGTCACGCTTTGTGCATCGAGTCATCCACGCTGATGTAATGTGTGTGTGTGTGTGTGTGTGTGTGTGTGTGTGTGTGTGTGACTTATTATTGGCCTCGTCATCCGCGGCCCAGTTCCCACAGCTGCTCTGGTGTCCGGTCTCTCTGCTGGTTTCCGGGTCTTTACAGTTCAGAGAGGCGGTTTGATGTTCCTCCTGTACGTCACTCGCCCCCGGCGCCGCATTGTGTTTCCTCAGCTCTGGGGGCCGATATCAGATTAGCCCTGTCACACCGTTGCTTTATCAGCCGTGCTGTCCGCCAGCCAAACAAATGACAGCGGCCCTCCATGCCCGCCGCCGCCTCTCCCTCTGTGACAAACGACACGTCAGCTCGTCTCCGACCCATCTCTCATCCATCTCACATCGCTGCCAACGGCTGGATTGTCACACGGATGCCCTTACAACGGCCGCCAGCTGTGAACACGGGGCAGACAGGTCGCCGCCTCGGCAGGTCGTTGGCAAGCAGGTTGCTACAGTTTGGACACAAAGTCCCGCCGTTATCCACCTGACGAACAGCAGAGTCCAGGTTTGGATTTAAATGCTGCTGTGAGGCCTGAAACTGCATTTAGAGTTCAGTATTTCTTCATGCTGCAGAGAAAAAACGTTCTCACTCCCAACTGGTCAAATATTGCCCATGTTCAGTGGACTTTGACCGTCTACAAATGGCGATCTAGGTATCCCCGGTGTGTCTTTTGTTGACGTGCTGGGACTCGTGTCAATTTATGCCTGTTAAATGCAGTATGCAGCGTTTTCCAGCTCCTCCTGGGAGACCTTGAGGAGTTTCAAGGCCAGATGAAATATGTAACCCCTCCAGCGTATTCGGTGTCCCGGGGCCTCCTATCAGTTTGACATAACACCTCTAATGGGAGGCGCCTAGAAGGTGTCCTGATCAGATGCCCGAACCATCTAGACTGACCCCTTTCAAGGCGGAGCAGCGACTCACCCTCTCTCTGAGGCTGAGCCAAAACACCCCGCAGAGGAAACTCATCTCAGCCGCTTGCATCCACGATCTTATCTTTCAGTCACCACCCAGAGCTCATGAGCACAGGTGAGGGTGGGAACACAGATGGACCGATAAATCAAAAGCTTCGCCTTCTGACTCAGCTTCTCCTTCACCACAACAGTCCAACGCAACTCCCACATCACATCATCCTACCCTCACTAGGCGGGTTTATTTTGATTAAACACAATTGCCAAATGAATGTGTCTCCACTGAGTGATCTTATGCGACTTCTCTCACGATGTTACACGACTTTCCTCTCGCGATAACAGTCACCATGGCAATGGATGTTTAAAACATCGGCAGCTTTATTTCTATTGCAGCCGCTCGATAAAGCCGATCTGATATCGTCGTAATTTCTTAACAATAATGTCTGACGTGAGAGACCAACGTCTCTGTGACGTCATGTGGACGTGTCTGTTGTGTCTGCTGACTAAATTTAACCTAATTTTAAACTTCCATATGATGTCAGGGTGCAGTGAGGCGGCTTCAGGGGATCAGATGACGAGCGCTGACTCATTATTGACACATCACAGACAGACAATGCCGACACGTATGTGCACGTGTGCGTGTGTGCGCGCGTGCGCGCGTGTGTGTGTGGCTTTGATGTGGCTCTGCAGCATCTTGCTTTTGTTGCTCTCAGCTGCGATAAAGTCTGAATGAAACAGATGAACAGATGCTTCCACTTTCTCTCTCTCTCTTCTGCTGGTTTTATTTCCAGCAGCTCCCACATACTGCTGCACACCTCCTCTCCTGCAGCAAAGTTCACAAAATAATCATCTGTGAAGCAATGTGAAGAAATATGTTCCACGGCGGCAGAGGAGGGACGCCGCAGTGTGTCGAGGAGAACTCATTCATGAAAATAACATTAGCTCTGTTAAAAGCTGCAGCGCGTGTGAACAGAGTCGTTGCTGCGGTTGTCTTTTAATTATCCAGAACCTTTTCACAGAATAACTCCAGCTGACGGGAACGCTGTGATTCACATTTTGGGGATTTCACTCAGAATTTGAGCAACCGAGAGAGACTGTGCGGTTCACAGCCCCAAAACACACACACATGCACACACACGCAGAGTTTCTGTATAACAAGACCCTCTGGAAAAATGTTCCCATCTCTCACTTTCTCTCTCATTGTTTTCCTCTGTGTTGTTTTCTTCATATTTTTCGGGCGGAGAGCTTCACACATCCATCTCTGTCTCTCTCCTCATCTCCTGCTCTCTCTCTCTCTCTCTCTCTGTCACACTGTTTTTAGCCTCGCCCGCCCGCTCACACTGTTATTCTCAGTTGCTCGCCCACTCCGCCTCTTTCTCTCTCACACACACATTTTCCTCCTCACTCTCTTTGCTTTGTCATAATCCATCCATCTTGTTGCTAAGAGTGCACACACATACAGGGCTGTTTTTTTATGGGTTTTTTTTTAACATCCAAAAGTCAAGAGGAGCTGGACACAGACTAGGCGAGTTTCTTTTAACCCTAAAATTGCACAAATTGAAATTGTAATACAAAAAATACAAAATATGCCTAATTAAAACACCTCAGTTTAGAAAAAACTACCATTTATCGCCAAAAAAGTTTTTACGCTGGCATAAGGTGATATTTCAAGTGATTCCAAAAAAACATATTATATTATTCTAGGTCACATGATGCTGTGAGGTGAAATAGTGACAGCTAGTGCGGTGGCTGCAATAGAAATAAAGTTGCTAATGTTTCCATCTGTCGCCATGGTTACTGGGATGTTATCACCAGAGGAGTCACAGACCATCACTCAGTGGAAACACAGTCAGCTCCACATTGTGTTTTACCCACATTTCAAAAACATCCCCTAAGTTTTGCACAAATCTGTAATGAAAACTCGCCTGCTGATTTTATTTTCTTGTCAGGACGTCATTACTCTACTTAACTGTTCGATAGCAGTGGTGTGTGTCTGTATTCATGCTTTGATGCCACAAACAGACCCTAAAGTCTGTTCAACATTTTGAGTAAGTTGGCTCCAGCATTGTTCATGTAGTCCAGTTTAAATTGCACAAAGTCAAATGTTCACCCTCCATACTTGTAAACTTCAGTCGTACGCACTGTGACATGTTCACTGTTATCACATAAAGCCTGTGAGACAGGCAGAGACTTTTTGGCCAAGTTTCTTAATCTTTATGAGGCATGAGGTTGCAGTAATATAATTCAGTTTGTTTACCTCTACAGCCCATAATACTCCCTATTTCTGCATCATTTCTTTCAGTATTATCCTCCACAATGTTTTCATATAGTAATCATTTTACAGATTCATAAAGTTATTGTTTTTTACATTTTTGTCAGCGATTGTTAAAACTGCAACATCACATCCTTATTTCAGTGAATTGAGGGTAGTTAAATCAGTGACCTGTGCTGAGGTGACTCTCTGGGAGTCTGCAGAGAGTCTGCTTCAGGCCTCTCATGGACCGGATGAATTTGAGCCCTCAGCACTTGCAGACGTCCCGTGGTTGCGCCTGCAGAGTCTGCGAGTTCGGTGAAGTCCACGCTTTTGGATTCAGCTGCTGTTTTGCTGCCGCAGAGGAAATACTTTCCTCTCGAATGAAAATGAGTCCAAAGTGTCTCTTTGCTGCGGAGACTCACCTGAGTCTGATTCATCTGTCAAACTGCCAAGAAATTAAGAATCACTGAAATCAGTCAGACCACTTAAAAAAGAAAAGACACAAAACAGGGTTTTTCATGTAGTTTCATTTTTTTTCTTTTTAAGTTTCAGGCAAAACAAGAGACTGATTCCCTCAGATGTTAAATTATTCACACTCTGGAGGTAGACATGTCTCCCCTGACAGCTGTGATGTCAGTAGTACAGTCGTCATGTTGTCAGACGCTTCTTATAATTTAAACTCCTTTTAGGCTTTCAGTAACTTTTTTGACGCAGCTGTCAGAAATTTTCAAATAGTGAATTTCTCACAGAGAGCAGAGTGGGGTGACCAGGCGGAAAGAAGCACGCCTAAAGGACTGTTCTTTATCTATTAAAGGGCGGGGGGGGGGGGGGGGGCGCTGGTTTTGTTTTTTTTTTTTTTTTCCTTACCCCTAACCCACCTTAGCCATAACCCTCTTCCTTTAAGATTGGAAGGCATATTTTCTTAAAAATCAACAAAACTGCTCATTTGTCTGTCAGGTCAGCTGTTTGGCTCTGACTCAGTTGAATCATCCTTGATGGAGCTGTTTGGACTCAACATCGAACCTTCAGGTTAATCAGCTGTTGTAGAGTTTTAATTATTTGACTTTTCGACCTGGGTGACTCTCGATGGAGAGCAGATTGTGTCACCTGTCGTCTGGGTCCAAACCAGCCGACAGTGTGGCTCATTAGGGACTGCTGGCTTCCTGTTTGCAGCCAGGCGACACTTCCCTCCATTCCTCCACAAAGGGGGGCGAGTTATTGTCGACCTCCGGGGGGAGCAGTGACTGAGAGGTCAGCTAATGAGGATCCTGACAAGTAATAACACATCTCCTCCAACAGCGTCCTTCAGATGAGTCTGAGTGCTCCGAGGATCCCGTTGAGTCCACAAACAGCTGCTGCGGATGCTCTCCTGCTCTGCGCTTTTCATTAAAACGGGATTTTTAACATTTCACATGCTAACCTCATAGAGCTCGCAGAGCAGCGCTCATTTCCTCCTCGTGTGAAGAGGACGTACGCAGCACGCCGCGAACACGTTTCCATATATTCAGTGTTGATGCAGCTGCAGCTCGTATTCCTCCAAAAACAGCTCTTACTCCTCATTCGGCTCATTGTTGTGTCGTTGGTGAAGTTGCAGGTTTTATAGCTCTCAACAGCCACAGTGATTAAGTGTTTTATTGCAGATGGGCTGTTAATGAAGACTTTTATTTCAGCTGTACGTTAAAACCGCAGCTCGCTGGATGAGTTATCGTACTCTGATGCCAAAATATTGAATACAGTGTAAAAAGAGACAAGAAACAGACAATTTAGCATTTCACAAAACCGGGAATTACAAGAAAAGACAAGCTGTCCAAAAAGCCCAAATAAAACTTAAAGTGAAGTAAATAGTAATTAAAAAGCACAAACAAATGAATAAAATTTTAAATATTTCAGAAATTATTTAAATTTATTTCAAATATATTAATACATTAATATCATATCATATCAAAATATTTGATATACATTTTATTATATAATATTAATATGAATACATTTTTTAACAAGAGCTACAAAATTAAAACAAATATTTAGGGTTAGCATAACAAAAGATAAGCGTTTAAAAAAAGAATTAAAACTTCATCATGTGGATGCAAAAGGTGGCTTTTGGTGTTGGGTTCTTCCACAAAATCATTATGATTTTTACATTTAGTGCGTTGTGCTTTTGCTTCCTCTAGATGGTTAAATTTGTTTGTTTTTTTTCTATAACAGGTTGAAGTTAAGTAAAATCAAGTTTGAGGTGCAGTAAACCCAAATGCAATGTTCCTTTATGGGGATGCAGGTTGCAGGATGTTAAGTAACGTATATTTTGCCTCACTTTGATTGCATCATTCCGAAATCTTTTTGTCTCTTTTTTTCAGAAATGGGCTTTCGTATGTCGTGCAAAAAGCTATGTAATGTCCACATAAACAGTAAAGGAGTTTGCAGTATGAAAACATTACACTATCGGAGATAGGCTTGCAAACAGGATGATGACATTGTGGCGTCACGATGCAGAGCTGTGCAGTCTGTTGTGTCACTGGCACCTTGTTTAAGATCCTAAAATAACCCGTCTCTCCACAGACGCTCAGAAACTTTGTGGTATAAGTCAACATCATAAATACAACCTCAATCTTTCATCTGAAGAGCAGCTTCCTCCAGCTGTTCATCTGTTGCACATCACCACTGTAATCTGTCTCTCCTGGAGCGGAGCGCTGCTGTCGGAGATGGATTATTGAGATTACGGGAAGATTTGCAGGGACACAGATGTTTTTTTGTTATTGTTGTTGTTTGGGCTATTTTTGGGCCCCTTTATGTCGTCTGTCATGCTGCTGATAGAGGAATTGAATCTAGCTGCTGTAGTCATTGTGAGTTTCTCTGCTTGGCGACGTCTGGTAATTATTCTGAAATGTAATAATGTGAATGCAATTCGTCACGTTGGAGTTTGAGAGAGAGGAAGAGACAGGGAGAAAAGAAAGTAGCGGGACACGGGGGAGGAGAGAGGCGCAGAAATGAAAGAATAAGCAGGAGAGACGAGATGTTTGGTCACGGCGTGAGAGAGAGATGAGTCAGTCAGGTTGAGAGTCGCTGCCGGTGTTTTCTGCTGCTGTCATCAGGTTTCCTCCAGCGTGCTCACGCTGCATATCCCTTCAGGCTTTGCTGCATATCCCTGCTGCTGCTGCTAACAGCCTGCAGCCACATCTGTCTTTACTGCCCAGAACGTTACATACAGCTACATTCATGCACCACACCCGAATCCAAAAGAGGTAGTTAGGGAATATGCACATTTTAATCGATGAAAAAACAAAAAATGAAAACTTGAACTCAGTGCACATTCGGCACAACCAGCTGCACCCAGTCGCCACAATAAATGCTAGCATTGTGCATTTCTGCAAACTACAGATATATTATTATGTAGCGGAAACGTTAAAACTTTACATTTAAACACAGGTGGTTATGATAAGGCACAAACATTACTTGGTTTATGGTGAGAAAAAAAGTTCTGGCCTAAAATATCCACTCTTCGTGGGACTTTCGTCAACTACTGCATTTACTGCTGGTAAATGCAGTAGTTGACGAAAAAAACAGTAGCTTTCACACTATCCAACTATGTTTGGGGTCAGAAAATCCACTGAAAAAGCAGACAGTGGAAGTGGAAAAATGGCCATGGGTCACTAAAAAACACCCACGTTAAGAAGCAAGAAAGCTGTTTGAAAGACATCATAAGTCGCCTAAAAAACACTCCAGTTAGGGGCTTTAAAGCTGCTGTACAATTGGCCACACTTCTCAAAAAAATATGTTTTGCAGCTGAAATGCTGCTGGAAAAACAGCCACAGGTCGGTGAAAAACGCCGGAGAAACAGCCCAGGTCACTAAAAACATCCTAAGTTTAGGGGTGTAAACACTGCTGTAAAAGCAGCCAGGAGTTACTAAACAAAATAAGTGTAAAGGCTTAAAAGCTGCTGGAAAAACAGTTGCATTTGCTGAAAAAAATACCCCTATATAATGCTAAAAAGCTTGTTTGCTATTCGGAAAAAACAAAACATTTTTGTTGTTTGCTGGTCTCAATCATTCGTCTCTGCAGAGCGCTGAGCTGCATCCACTAATCTGAAGTCCTCTTTACTTGGAAGTGGTTCTCTTGTATGAATGGACAGAGTAGAAAATCATTATCCTTTACTGTAATTTATTTGATAGAACTTGATTTGTCCAACAATGAGAGCTCGGACTCTTCATTTTCCGAATTGTGAGGGGATCAAAGATCGGCTCCTACATGAGATGGATTAGCCAGACTGTTCTTAGCCTCTCAGTCCTGCACTCTCCGTCTCCACGTCTGTTGCACTTCGCATCAGCTTAGAAATCCAGAATCAGCCTCTCGTCTCAGTTTGTTGTTGATCTGTGTCTGCCAGACTGTCATCGATCAGATTTTAACCCTGTTTTCTAAATGTGTTTCGATAGTGTAACCCGCGGTGCTCAGAGATGCTCAGTTTCTGTCAGTTTCTCTGTGAGGCGATCCTGCATCTCTCTGTGCAAGTTTTTCTTTGTTGAGAGCCGACACAGATCCAAGTATCCTACATTCTTTTATTGTTATCTCGTTTAAGGGTATTTATGTTTTTTAACCCTAATTTGCACATTTCATTCTTCATTTTTTAAAATTAATTTTGGCTGTGTTCATGCATGTGTCCTAAATGTAGTCCAGATTGTGTATTTGAGTGTAATCAGTGAATTTACAGCTCAGCTCCTACAATAAGTCTAAAATACACTGTGGAAACTAAATAGTTACATTCAGACTGTTCAGGTCCAAAAATGCTCCATTGAAACCCATTCAAACTGACATTTTTGATCCCACAGCCATCAGAGCAGAAAAACAGGACTTGTATTATTTCTGGGTGTCATTCTGGGCTTTTGACTCTGAATTTGTCATTTTGACTATTTTGCACCCGATGAGGTCATTTTGACCATATTTGGCATATGGAGGAAATACATGCTATTTCCACTAGGTGCAAAAAAATCTACTTTACATATAGTGTATTGACAAAAAACATTTTTGGTGTTTTTTCTTCATCTAAAAAAATAGTGCCATCATGAAACAAATCTGGTATTTTGTTAAAATTCTGAGTATTTGATATTTATGAGTATGATTATGATGGCTTAATAGAGTGAAAGTACAAAGTCATGTATAATTTCTACTATAGTCTGATTTTGAAAAGCACATTTTGTGCACAGTGATACAAGTGTGTGTAATATTAAAGCGGGCCCTAAGAGTTAATAAACTGTTTTTTTAAAAAGTAACTTGTTGAAAAAATCTCCAACTTCATGGTTCAGTTCAGTTGATAATAAACCACTCTGTGATATTTTGGTCAAATCTGAAAACTCTCTCTCTCTCTCTCTCTGGCTGGTTTTCAACAATCTGGAACAAAAACAATCCTCCACCTGTTGCCATTTCAGCTCCAGCGCTCTCTCAGACACCTCCGCCCACAGTCTGTTTGTCATCGTCCTGCTATTAATGTAACTGTGGAGAGGACGGAGCTTCAATGAGCAACTGAAACTGACTGCATGTTAGATTGACTTTAATCATGTGTGTTTTCCCAAAGTGTCTGCCATTAGCATGAATGCAGCGACAGTTATCAAAAAATAAAGAATAATCTGTAGATTCTTACTGCAAAATCTTGGTGAAAACTACAGTTCCCATGAGTGCTGGCACAGAGAAAGAGGGAAGCTTTATCTCCCGTAAGGAGAAGCTTATTTCCCGCCGTTGTGACACCTGACATGCTGAAGGTGACAGGGAGGCGGTGCAGCTGTTGGTAAACACGTTTCCTCATTCACCCCTCGTCCTGTGCGCCACCTGGCCGCGCTCGCCTCTCAGCGCATCGTGCCGTCGACAAACAATGCCCTGCAGGCGACAGCTGCTCTCTGACAGGTAGCTGTTGTGACCGTGTGTGTCTCTTTGTTCACGGAGCCGCGCCGGGATCGACACGCTGACTTTTAACCCCTCGGCTCTGCCTCTGTTTGTGCAGCGTGAGGTTGGGTAAACACAACTCACGAGGGGTTAAAGGTTCTGTTTGTTGCTTTTCAAAATCAATAACTGGAGGGGGGTGTAATTAGTGGCACTGTAATGGCACACATGATACACGCGGTGTTGTGTACCTTTCAACAGCGTTAATTTCATCCGTGCAGCATCAGGAACATGTGATGCTCTGCTGCTCTCACTCTGATTAAAACGCAGACGCAGTTTTTATCGTCTGATGAAGCTGCTGCTGGTTTGGTCATTGTTCAACACGTAATATTTCCTGTCCAAAGTTAGTGTAGTTTTTGATCAACTTTGAAACTGCTTTTTTAAGGAAAAGTTACACAGTATTGTATAGTTTGTTGCCTAAAACAGCATAAAAATTGCTTTAACCCTTTGAAACCTGAGTCAAAATTGGCTTCATGCAATGAGCAACTTTTGCAAGAAATCTGTAAAAACAATTACAAGGAAATTACCTGAAAAAAAACCCAAAAAAGTAACAAAAAAATTTAAAAACAAATTGAAAAAAAGTACCTTAACAAAGTGCTATATAATTTCAGTATTTTCTTTAAAAATATATGTAATTCTATGAGTAATATATATATTTTTTAAATACTTTTCTCTTTCCCCTTGATAATATCTGACCCCACCACAGCAAACTTTAAGGTAATTTTTTAAAAACCTTTTATTCATTCATTTATTTTTTTTTTCTGGTGTTAGTGGTGTAAAAGGCGAAAACTCAGCGTCAAGAAAACTGATGTCGATCCAGGTGTTAAAGGGTTAAGCCAGGGTGTGTCAGTGGTGGCACACATGCCCAATGTTGCTGACCCCGGCCCTAAATCTTACACACTGCACCTGTAAAACGTGAGAAAAAACTGTGCAGTTAAAAAATAAATACATTTAAATAAACAGTAAATGAAAAATTGAAAGAGCAGTGTTCCTGTTTGTGAACAGCTTTCTGAATTTGCTTTAAAAGCAGATTGATCCAGCAGCAGATCACTTTCAATCATCTGCAACACGCTCAGATGTTTTATGATAATTACTCACCAGATTACAGTTAATTTAGTTGAAAAATGCTGCACGTTGCACCTTTATTAAAGTATTAATTTTCTGCCAAGTCAGCGTTGCTGCTGCTGCTGTTCAGAAATTGAGAAAATCAATTTCATATCAGTTTGCACACAGTCTTCATGCACAAGACCAACAGTTGGCAGTTATTGGAGCCTGGAGGATTTTGGATGAAACAGTGAGGTTTGTATTTTCTATCGATTTGAGGCAGAAAGTTGCAGCTCTCCCTGGGGAGTGCGAGGTCTCTCAGTATTCAAACAGTGATGTCGAAGCTTTAAAAGCCTGCGGTTTACCCGCTCTCCAAAGGCTTGTCAGCGTGCCTGTTTACATGAGCCTCTGGCAGATTTGTGCCGGCGTATCTGAGTCACTCCGGATAAATAAACAGGCCTTTAAAACCGTCGTCTCCCTTTGAACAGAGGCGACAAAAAAACAGTGTGAAAGGCCTCGGATCCTTTGTCGAGCAGAAGTGGGAAAGAGTGAGAGACAGGTTTTATCACACCTCCCTGCACCGCGCAGAACAAATCAGCTATTTATTCCAGCGCAGACATCTTTTTCCTTCCTCTCACCTCTTATCTCGCCGTGGGGTCTTTTCAACGAGCGCCAGGAAGCTTTCAAACTTTCACTCAGAGCAAAGGGACAGGCAGGCAGCCGTCACCGCAGCTCCCATCTGTGTTCGATAAGACCCGGTGTGCTGCGTCAGGATGTCCCGTCACAGATACGGCGCGGCCCCACATCCTGCGCTCACCTCAGGGCCATTTATCACACTCTGCTTTGATATTCAGCAGAGTTTAAAGCGAAAGGCCACCGCTCATTAATGCATTATTAACTGACTTAATGTGAAATAGTTTAAAATAATTGGTGTTAAGAGTTTTCGTCTCGTTTCGTGTAAATATGCAGCCGCCACAAAGGCCAGCGAGTGTAATTGCATTTAATCATTAATAACTGAACCTCTGGCTGTTTGTCTGTTTTTGGGAAACTCTTCCTGCACGCCACAGTGCAGCGGGAGTTCACGACCACGAGCGGCAGAAAGTAGGACACTCTAATTAACACGGCGGGCGCCGCTGAGTACAGTGGCGCTGCGTGTGGGACGCAGCAGGATGGTACAGTAACTACAGGGGAGCCGAGGGAGCCCAGGCAGCCGAAACAAGCCTCCGCCTGCTCACGTGTCCTTGAGCACGCCAGCCCATCTCCCTCCGGAGCGCGGCACCGTATCTGACCTTTGACCTCCCTGTATGAGGGAAGGATGACAGGTTTCCTGCAGGGATCAATGAAAATTTAACACATGGTTATCAAAGTTTACATGTGAGCAGCTGCAGTTTATCAGCAGAGTTCAGTCAGAGATCTGGATGGAAATATCAAAGGGAGAGTTCACAACTTTTGAAGTTTGGGTTGTGGGAGCTCCACAGTCAGTGTATCACAGACAGCAAATGTCAGTCGGCAGTTTGGAGAAGCAGACGGGAGTACTGACGCAGACGCTAAGCGATGTACTGCTGTGCATGAGGGCAGCAGCAAAACATTTATATGATATAATCTAATCAGTGATTTCTTTGCTGTATATTCAGCTGAAAATAAGAATGGCTGTTTTTCCGTTACCTTACCCCTGGAACACACTGTGTGTGTGAGTAGTACATCATGGAAACGTCGCTGAACTGCAGTGTGCTTCACCCTTGCAGTGTTCACACACCGGCAGTGTGGATTTCTGTATTTCCTCATTATGCGAACATTTTCCTGTCGTTTATGAAGTTATGCAGCTTCTGCAATGTCAACAACACAGTCCTGCAAATGTTTCACAAAAAATTGCCTGTTATCAACAAATGATGGGATTCTGTCGACAGAGACGTTGTCAGAAGACTTTTATTTTGAAACAATAACAGGAAACACAGAACACTGGCAACCGGCTGGAAGAGTTTCTCGCCGCCAGGGGGAGTCGTCTTTCCGCCGCTCAGGGGGAAGAACCAACCTGGATAAAGACTGGAGGTCACAACAACACCATGTGACACTTGCCAACAAGCAGCTCACAGGGAGCCATTCACACACAGCAAATGTTCTGAAAACGAATGTGACCGAGAAAGCCGTCACGTGCATCTTCCTGGTCAAATCAGCAAACGCCACCACCATTTTGCACCCAAATACGGACGCTTGAAGTGTTGATTAATGCATTTAAACGCCTCGGAGCAAGCTGACAGGGACAGCTAGTGATGCAATTGGCAAATTTAGCAGAAGGATACACGTGACTACAACCATGAAAACATCAAACTCACACGATAACAAATGAAGAACAGCAGCAGATCAGCAGTTTCTGTGGTCAGTGCAGTAAAATGACCGTTTTGTCACTGGGGTCTGGTGGTTTTACCTCATACCTCCTCACTTTTTTAGGTAGTACTGTACACACTGGATCTTTTTATTTCTACGACAACAAATCATTGGTTCTTTCATCTTCAGTTCAACGTAGCAAAAACCTTCATCTTGAACATTCTCTGCAGAGTCCGGCCTCATATCTAGTCTTGGAGCGCCCAAAGGCGAACGTATTGAGCTCTCACTGTGAGGCGCCTTTAAATAATGTTGGTGACAAAATGAGCGGGACTTTAAGGACGCCTGAATGAACTCCCTCCACTTCTCCGCTCAGTCGCACCGAATTTAAAAAGCCTTTTTGCAGTGAACTTATGTGGAACAGAATGAAAACATTGGGAGAAGTTGGATTTGTCGTCAGCGTAGTTTAGTTGGTGATGCATGAAATATAAAACACACACGTGTGTGTGTGTGTGTGTGTGTGTGTGTATGTGTGTGTGTGCCCCTCAGTGGCATCATCATCATCAAGGTGAGTCGCCAAATTCAGTAGTTAAATATTTCAGCTCGTCTGGAACAGAATCCGTTTCTCAGAAACAGGAAGCGAGCGGTCTGTTGAGTTAACGCCGCGGCTGGAGGGTCAGGAATTAATGGAGGCTCGGGGCAAAAAATAACCATAAAAGATCATAAAATGAACATGAAAAAAAAGATAATTAGGAGGAGAGATTCCTCATTTCACCTCGTTCATTTTTTATTCATTGAGTTGTCTCGTAGTCACACATGGATGTGACTTCTGTCTTCACAAAAGGTCACGCCGGTGACCTGTGACTCCGCACTTCTGTCACCTCCAGAGGAGAAAATACTCACCAGCATAAATCAAAAGTAAATTTTCACTTCCTGTCATTTTTAGAGAAATGATTATACAAACAAGAAGACAGACAAAAATAAAAAATAAAATGAAAAATAATAATACAGTACATAAAAATAATTATTATTATAATTATGATTACAGACAATAAAAACATAAAGCAAAAAAATTGTCAAACACATGATAACTTGGTTTACATATTCCCAAAGTAGCGAGAAAAAGTAAAAAACACATTTAATCCCACCTCTTCTCCATAAATCATTGAATTTTCATTAACCAGCTTCCTTATTAATTTACACTTATACTCTAATTAATTAAACATATATACATATACTCAGCATCGAATATCTGCAATTTAGCATTATTATTTACAGGAAAAATGAGGAAGATAAACTTGTAAAAAATATATGTATTAAGTGACCAAATAAGTAAAGAGTAACCACTATAAACAGCTGATCATTGTCAGACTCCGTCTTCCTCTCTGGTCCTCATTAACAATATTTTTATTATTTTAAACTGGTTTACAGATTACCCAAATATTAGCATAAAGCAAAAAATAAATAAATTAATGGGTAAGTAAAAAACTAAATTACAATCATAAAAAATAGAAAAAATAAAAAAAACATATATTAATTTAAAAAGTATAAGTATGATCATTATAAATATAGTTCTCTTGACATTTTTCCTAAATTTAAAAAAAAAAAATTCGAAATCTTCTAATTTCTTGAAAGTTGCAAGACATTTCTTGCAAAGTTTCTCATTTTTTCTGCATTTTTTCTCTCACAAAAAATCAATCCAATTCAAAAGATCAAAGACTTGTGAAAGGCATCTAAAAATAGCGCAAGAGAAGTGGTGTTGATCCAGGTTTCAAAGGGTTAAAAAACCTACTACGGTGCACCGACACACCAGCCCATGAGAGAAACCTCAGCCTCTGAGAGAAAGTGGATTTCCTCCTTTGGGTCAGAGTCACAGCGACCTGAAGATGCTCCCCGGCTGGAGGATTTAGATTTTTTGATGACTCTAAATTACAGCAGGAACATTTTGAACTTTGAGTAATCTCGTCTTGTGCACTCGTCGGCACCGAGCGCCGTGAAGTCGTCCAAGCTGCGGCTGATAAATGGACTTTACTGTTCCCAGTCCGCAGAAACTCTTTACGCCACGTCATCATTTATTTAACGAATGCGTTTAGGATACAAATACCACATGAATTCTTTATCGCAGAGGAGAGCGGAGATTTGTCTTTTGCCCCGTGAAAAACTCTGAAGATGAGGGCAGAAAAGAACAAGAGGGACATGACAAAATACATTACTTAGCATGACAAACGGCTCTTGAACTCTTGATTTCCGCCTTAAAATGTCTTCCTCCTTAAGTGGCTTCAGAAGTTATGGCTCTATCTCGTATCACTTTGCTCCGGCAGCTCATTCAAGCATTATCCGGCTCAGACTGAGTGAAGTGTTTAAAGCCCAGACATTATTACATAAAACGGAGCTTCGTGTAATTCAGCCCGACATGTTTGGAAACTCCGAGATCTTTGTGAGGATTTAAAATGACGGCATTAAAGTTTAAACAAAGCCAGCTGGATAACATGCGTTTGGAATAATGAAGCCGCTGGTGGCTGCAGCAGAGGAGGAAAGGTCACAGAATTCAGCTTCTTTGATTTGTCAATAACAGTGCTGAATATTTCATGCAAAATGTCCGACGTGTAATTAAAATAAGTCGCTCTGTGACACCTGCGTGACACAGCCACGGAGCAGACAGCAGGCCGCTGTTCGAAACCAGCAAAAGAGTGTGGGTTTTTTCCAGCTGTTTGTGTGTGGTAAAAACAGCATTTTTTTCCAATGCGAGTTTGGGACATATGCTGCCATGTTCGCAGTGATAAAAAATGAGTTTTTAACGACAGGTTTGGACATAAGCAGCAGCAGGTATTTTTTCGTGAAAGGTTGGGACATTTTGAGCTGTATTTGTAGCAACCAAAGTAGTTATTTTCTAACAAGAGTTTGGGACATGGCCGGTCATGTTTGCAGTGACAAAAGCAGGAATTTTTCAAAAAACAGGTCAGGACATTTTTAGCTGCATTTGTAGCATCAATAGCCATAAATCTTTAACAACAGGTAGGGACATTTCCGCCCGTGATTGTAGCAACCAAAGCACTTCTCTAGTGTTAGTTGGGACATGCCTGGCTGTGTTTGCAGAGGCAAAAGCAGCATTTTTTTTAACAGGCAGGGACATTTCCAGCTGTGTTTTTTGGGGACAAAAGCAGGATTTTTTTTTAACAATAGGAAGGGACATTTCCAGGCATGTTTGAAGTGACAAAAGTGGGGATTTTTCAGCAATAGATAGGATCATTTCAAGACTTGTTTATAGCAACAAAAGCTGTTTTTAAAAAACAGGTAGGGAGATTCTCAGCTGTGTTTGTAGCAACCAAAGCCGGTACTTTAGTCAACAAGTTTGGACGTTTCCATTTGTGTTTTCTAGTAAAACAAGCTGGTATTTTCTAATGGCAGGTAGGGAGATTCCCTGCTGTGTTTGTAGCATCAAAAGCAATAACTCTTAAACTACAGGTAGGGATTTTTGTTGTATTTTTTTTGTGATAAGCTTTAAACAGGTTTATTCCTGCTGTAAACGGATGAAAAATAAACAAAATAATAAACATACTCTCAACATACATGAGAGTATGAGGGCTGTAGTGAGCTTCTGGTAAACATGTTCATCCAGAGTTTTATCTTGGTGGGTTATAATGTTATCAGAGCTACACACACACACACACACACACACACACACACACACAGAGAGAGAGAAAGCAGTGGGAGTTAGACAGGTGGAGGCTTCAGCAGTGTGTGCAGGTTTAGCTGTTGCTCTTTGTGGATCTTTGGGGGGTCTGACTGCTGACAGAAAAATCAATGACAGAGACACACAGAGACAGGAGTGCTGGTTTCGCTCTGCAGGGAGCTGGAGGGGAGGATGAGGAAGGTGAACAGAAAAGATGAAGGACAGAGGCAGATTGTATCAAAAATGAACAAAATTCACATTAAAACAGCACAAATATGGAAGCATTTTGATGAATACATGGTGCTGCAGTGGTTATTAAAATGCATAAATAAGAACATTTGCTGTCACTTTCAAGAAAACAAATGGAAATAGAGAAAATGTGCAGCGAGTCTCTGTGAAAATGTGTTCATGTTATTCAAGTCTCAAATTACTTCACGTCTAAAAGAACAATCGTGGATGCTTGCAGGATAAAAGTGTCCAGACCACATTCTGTTAATGTTGTTGTCTTTTTGTGAAAATCCAGAGAAAAGCTCGCAGCCGCTTCCCCTCTTTGTCACATGCAGTTTTTCAGTGTAATCCACAGTTTCTCACCTGCAGTGTAATCGCTCTGCACCGACACTGCATCTGTCAGTCACAAAACACAGCCAGGGTCTGCTCTGCTCTTTTTGAATTACATGTGTTCCATTTTCTATACAACAATAAAACACCCTCCGGCGTGAGCAGCTGGATGGAGCGTTTAGTTTCGAAGTGTTCGGGGTGACAGTGTTCAGTTATTTGTGTGAACCTGTGGAGGCAAACAGAGCAGTTGTGTCGTGCAGACGCGTGCTGTGTGCAGGAGCATTGCTCTGTAAAGTGCACGTTGTGAGGTCTGACAGAGAGCGGAGGGACACTCACGAATGTTAGAGACACGCTGACATCAATCAGAACGTTTGCGTGATGTCAGAAAAAGTCGAATTATTGTGTTTGTCCATTTACATGAAGAGGAGCTGCAGATCAGCACTCTGAGCTGTAAAAAATGCCAAACCAACGACAGTTTCACCACTTATTGCCTTACGCAATCGAGGTCTTTATAATCTGTTTATTGCAGAACAAAATTGTTTTTCTGTGGGTTTTTGTTCCTACCCAATTTCCACCAGATTTTTAATTTTTGTTTATGTGTTTGAAAATCAAAAACAGAAAATAATGATCAGAACAATTAAATCAGACGGCTCTGCGGGGAAATGTGTACACACATCAACATTTACTTAAAGTGCCGTCTCTTCATTTCAGTGGTGAAGCCATTAAAATTAGTGTGATGCATTTTAATATCTTATTTGATATTTCATGTGTGGCTGCAGGAAGCTGAAACAGGACGAACGTGTCATCAGATAGAAAATGTTTTATCCCAACGAAGCTTCTGTAGAGGGAACATGAGGAGCAAAGGCATTTTTAGGATTTGAGGATGCTTGACCAGAGCCTCTGTATGCAGGGCTTTTTAATCATTATTAGGGACTGATTGTTATTTATGAGAAAGGATGGAGTGATGCAAAAACAGAAGGAATGTCAAATAATTGTTTAAGCACTGGAGAGGAACTTATGTTTTTTATTTTGGCTGAGGACAGGGGCATCCAACTTTAAATGGTTTTATCTCGTAGTAATTTTTCTGCCGATTTTTAAGGATAAAATGGTAATTATTTTTCTTTTTGTTTAAAACTTTACCCATTTTTTTCCTTTTAAAATGTTTGTTGATTTTTTTTTGTCTTTTCAAAAAATTTTGGCTTTTTTTTTTCTTTAAAATTTTAGGCGATTTTTTTTCTTTCTTTCAGATTCTTTGGTGATTTTTCTTTTATTTTTACATGTTTTGTGATTTTAAAAAGAAAAAAATTTAAACATGCTTTTCAAACCTGCAGACCCGCCAAAATAAAACGCCTAGGCCTAATGCTGGCGCAGGTGAGGAGAAAATTGAGAACACTGAAGTTCAGGTGGTTAAACGTGGCACATTAACACATCTCATTTGTTTAAAAAGTGATTTAAATTTGTTCTTTCACAGTCTAAAAAGTAACAGCAGGAGACTTTTAGCAGGAAGTACCCGCTCTCCTAATGAACAGTTCTAACTGTTCCCTTCTGCCGGCTGGAGTAAAAACAGCAGGTCGGGTTTGGAAATGAGGGAACCTGCAGCTCCTGAGCTGCACTCTGACGGAGGGGATTTTTCAGAATAAATGATTCGGTTCAGGAACACCTAATGGATGTTTTCGTCTTCAAATAAATTGTGTTTTTGGGCTGCAGCTCAGCGCCCGCCACGGCTTTTTTCACAAACTTGCTGAAATGTCACAGAGCACCTCGGCTGATGAATCCTGATTGTCTCCAATGACCTCGCTGACAGGGCAGCGGTGAGGTCAGCGTGACATCACCCCTCATCTGCATCACCATGGTGACACATCACCTCTTCCTCTGATATGAGCGGCGGCTCGGTAACAGCAGAGACTTTGGGTGTTTTTTTTTCTTAAAAATACAAAGCCATGACCCTGAAGTAACTCCGAGTCGCTCTCCTCCTAAAAACATGTCCTCTGACACCGAATCACTCAGGGTGCGTTTGATTCATGAGGCAGGGCCGCCCGCCAGGACGCATTTGATCTCAAAACGCTGCCTCCATATTTTTCATTTTTCTTGCGATGCTGCAAAATCAGAGCATGAAAAATGTTGATGTTTTTAATGGGTCATTATTTTTCCTGGAGTTTGATGCCTCACGTCTCGTCTGAAACCGGAGGGATGTTGTTCTCCAGGAGATTTCCGGAGGCAGCCTGACAGGTGTGACAGTAAGGTGGACGGAGGAGGAGCTGCTCAGGTATGGAGTGTGCATGTCAGTGACATTAATTGTTGAAAATAAAAAAATAAAAATAAGAAAAATAATTCTTCAGGGCTCGTACAGTCGTGAAAAATTGGGTAAAAACTGCAGGTAGCTTTAGTAGTTTTTGGTGATCAATCACTTATGCGAATGATTAATTTGTTGATGATTAAAGGACACGTGCAGCATGTTTTTCTGTCCTGTCACGGTGACGTCTCTCTGCTCTGATGTCGCAGCGTCCGGCCGCCTCCGTCCTGTCCTTGTGATCACCAGGCCATCACTGACACCTCACACACCCACATCATTCAGTGCTGACCCCCTCGGTCACACACACACACACACACACACACACACACACACACACACACAAACGGTCAGACAGGCAGCTTTATGTGACTGTCAGTGAATATGAGTTAAGAGTTTTACCTCCAGTAAACACAGAGTGACATTGGGCAGCTCAGAGAGAACACACACGCACACACACACACACACACACACGCACACACACGCACACACACAAGGTATATGTATGCAGCGTACATACACACACACACACACACACACACACGGTGACAGTGACGGGCTGAGCTGCAGCAGTGTAAGCTGAATACAGCCGGAGGTGTCGAGCTGAATGACAAATGTTTACATAGTGCTGATAATGCTGAGGGCACACACACCACTACAACCTCTTACACTGTGTGTGTGTGTGTGTGTGTGTGTGTGTGTGTGTGTGTGTGTGTGTGTGTGTGTGTGTGATGGATTTAGCAAAAACAATATCACAGTGTATGTTTACAGGCACTTTCTGTCATTTTTTTAGAGCCTGTTTACAGATTTGTTTCGTGCAAACACTGAATCCTGGTGACACCTGATAAACTGTCATCCGGGTTTACAGAGAGCAGAATGTTTAAACTGGTGTATTCCCAGTACAGTAGACCCAAACCCAGTCCCTCTGCAGGACCAGACATGGCCAGTCCCAGCTCCCACAACCTCCTGCAGGGGAATAAATTAGGGGTTTGCTTTTGATAATTTTTGTGACTTTATGAAATGACCACTTCCTGCTGTGATTGACCAGCTGTGCAGAGCTCTGAATGTGAGTTTGAACGTCCCTCTGAAGCTCTTTTTTAACCCTTTGAAACCTGGATATGCATCACTTTTGCTTGTGCTGCATTTAGACTCCTTCACAAGTATTTCAACTTTTGAAACTGATGCTAATTTCTTTGAGAATTTGAAAACTGATGCCCCACAAACTGTAAAAAATGTTAAGGAAATTATCTAAAAATATTTTAATCAAAAAGATAGGCGACTGGTGAGAAAGTAAGTTAAAGAAAAAGAAACAAAAAGTCCAGAAAACTACGTTTCTAATAATTTTACATTTAAAATTTTGTCAGAAAAACAAACAAAAAACTTTTTGTGTTTATGTTCAGGTAAATTAGTCACAGAAATACATTTTATAAAATATATCAAATAAATACTTTTTTCAGAGCATTTTTAGGTCACTTTTTTGTTGTTGTTGTTGTTGTCATTGTTTATACCATTTTTTGTGCTTATCTTCAGGTAGTATTTTCTTTTCTTTTTTGCTAACTTTCTGGACATGTCCTTTTACAGTTTCTTGTTCCCTTTCTCCATATTTTTGAAAAAAATAAAATAAATAAATCAAATCAATTTCCTCAGGGTTAACCATACATCAACCACTTTTTTTGTTGGAATGTAAAGTTTTGACGTATCTGCTGCATAATCACATACAAATGTAACATTTTTTGTGCTCAGCAGAACAAGGAGTGTCTTGTTTTTTTGAGTTTAAATGTGTGTGAGAGTGATCTGGGTGCACGCGCAGGAGCTCAGCTACCTGCCGATGGTCAGTGAACGCCTCAAAACTGGAGCGCAGCTTCTTGCACAGCAACACTGTGCTGTTATTTTTTTAACATTTCCACGTGTGCTACGTGGAGGAGAGGTGGTGTGTGGGTGTGGAGGTGTCAGAGCTGCTGCAGGGCTCTGCACACAGAGGTGGGCTGACTTACAATAATCCTGGCCCCAAGCTTTCTGCTTATTCAGTCAACACACAACTTTATTTAGAAACAGAGACCAGGTCAGCACAGTGTAACACAATACAGGAGCACGACGTTACATTATCACGCACCTTTATATTTATATTTTACTTTGTTCTCAAATTCAGTTAATCAAATGATCCAACCCTTTTGACCAGCTAAAATCGTCAAATCCCCGAAACCTTCTATGACCTAAGAAACGCCCTAAAAACCTAAAAATGTCCTTAAATCCTAGATTTGACCTAAAATCCCAGAAACATTCTAAATTCCTAAACATGTCCAAAAATCCTTAATATGTCCTAAAATTCTGTGTCATAAAGTCTGAGAAACTTCCTAAAATCTGAGAAAACTAACTAAAATCCTAGAAATGTCATTATATCTCTGAAATATCCGTAAATCCTGGAAATATTCTACAATCCTAGAAACATCCGAAACCCTAGAAAAGTGCTAAAAGCGTAGAAATGTCCTAAAACCTAAAAAAATGTCCTAAAACCTGAGAAATGTCCTTAAATCCTTAAAACATCCTAAAATCCTAGAAATGTCCAAAAATGGTCAAAATGTCACAAATCCCTCGAGATGTCCTAGAATCCTTAAAGTGTCCTAAAATCCTAGAAACATCATAAAATCCTAAAAATGTCGTAATGTCCTAGAAATGTCCCAAGAAATGTCCTGCTGCTACCGACTGTGGCCTGTCAGGCTAATGGCCGCTCACAGGTGACTCTTTTTCTTCACTCGACATTAAACACTCATGTAAAAAAGAATATTAACTGTGTGCAGAGCGAGTGTGACAGGGGCAACACACACACACACACACACACACACACACACACACACACACACACACACACACACACACACATACAGCCAGGCGGACATCATGTTACGCACCTCGACCTCTGCCGTTTGTCATGTTAATGTGTGACGTTCCTGAGCGACTTCACGCCTCATCAGTATTCAGCAGCAGCGCACAAACACGTTCACATGTCAGACACATGTACATCGCTGCACACAGGTTAGATACATATGAAGTACACACACACACACGCATACATATGTTGGCCTTTTACCCCCTGCGGTGTGTTGATGCTGCTGTCATCTCAGCAGAACACCTTCATGGAGAAACAGTGAAGCTGAGGAATACTAATAATACTGTGTACACACACACACACACACACACACACACACACACGTACAGAGGCAGCACAGAGGCTGGTGTGTTGGTGATATTACATCCTGTATGACAGTGAAACTTGCACCTCAGAGGCCAAATTCATTTTCTAATTCACTATAAAAATATAGTGACTGACACTGTGAATTGTTTTTGTCCTTTAAGTATTCATAAGGTGTCAGAGAGCATAAAAGAGCAAATCTTAGAAGCATCCTAAAGTCCTAGAAATGTCTGAAAATCATAAAATCCCTCAAAACTTACTAAAAATCACAAAAACCGTCCCAAAATCCTACAAACCTCCTAAAATTATCGGAATGTCCTAAAATCATGAAAATGTCTAGAATTGTCCTAAAATCCTAGAAACGCCCTGAGGTCTGAGAAATGTCCTTAAATCCTAGAAACATCCTAAAATTGAAGAAATTATAAAAATGTTCTAAATTCTTCCTAAAGTCCTAGAAATGTTCAAGAAATTCATAGAAATATCTTAAAATCCTAGTAACCTCCTTAAATCCAGGAAATGTCCTGAAATCATAGAAACGTCTTAAAATCTGAGAAATGTTTTAAAATTCTAGAAATGTCCTGAAATCCTGCAAACGTACGGGGACGCTGTGACCGGCTCTCTGGCCTCCTGTCATTTTGCCAAAGTGGCCCCCAAACAAAGCGAGTGGAGTACGTCTGATATATGAGCAAGTCACTCTCATCCTCACGGCCACAGAGTCTGATGTGATGTGAATGCAACGCAGCGGTGTGTGTGTGTGTGTGTGTGTGTGTGTGTGTGTGTGAGTGTCTGAGAGTGTGTCTGAGAGTGTGTGTGTGTGTGTGTGTGTGTGTGTGTGTGTGTGCGTGCGTGCGTGTGTAGCTGTGAAAGCCCGGTCCCTTTGAAAATGTCATGAAATGGACACAATGTACGAAAATGCACTCTTTCATTATCTCCTCCTTGCTTGGGAGCTTTTAGGAGCAGTTTGTCCTTTTCACTGAGTGTGAGAATCTTAATGGGGGAGGAAAGAGAGAGAGAGACAGGGAGAGAGACAGAGACGGAGACAGACGGGGGGCAGAGGGAGGGAGGGAGGGAGGGTGGAGAATAAAAAGCACTCAGATAAGACATGAATCCGCCGAGGCTTTACAAACCTCTCAACTTTATATTGCAGGACTGAAAAGTACATTTTGATAGAGAAGGCTGCTGATTGGCTGGAAGCGACCACGACTCAATCATATCTGCGAACGGATAAAAATGTGCAGGATGTGACGCTTTAAACAGTTGTGGCCGTTTAAATGTTGCTGCAGACTGACGCTCTGAGTTATTGAGATAAGTCCGACTTCTTTATGTGTGTTTCTGTGAGTCGCTTCAGAGATGTTTTAATTTTTTTTTTTTCCCCGTGACTGATTGATCTTTTTTGGCTCAATTAAACACATTTGATCCCTGCCCAAAAACAGCCTCGCCTCCTGCCAGGGCTAAAGGAGAGCCATCAGTGTAATTAAGGTAATTAAAGGGGTTTTAGTGGATAAATGCACGACCCAATTTGCTTTGAGTCTGCGGTCGGTGCTGCGGTTTCCTTCTTTCAGCTCGTATCTGTTGGTTCAGTCATCAGATATAAATTCTCACTTCGTTTGTGTGGATCTCGTAAGATAACGTGTGGCTGTTTTTGGGCTTGACTCGCTCTCAGTGGAAGATATTTTGTCTCGTTTTTAAACTTGGTCAAATCTGTATCAATACTGAATTACTGAATTGCAGATGTTAGCATCCAGATATGATTTATAGAGGAGATAAAAAGATACATTAAACACAACAAAGAAGCTTTTTAGGTCGTTTTCGCCTATCCTGAAGGACCCTCATATCATGGACGTTGGAGATCTTGCATAAATTAAGCCAAAAAATGTTTGATTGCAGCCTGAATCCGGAGTATTTGATGCTTTTCTGTAACTAAAAGCTACTAAATCATACATTTAATATCAGTTCGGTCTCAGTTCTCTCAGTACACCATAGATGTAACAAAATAACATTTTCAGAAATGCAGCAACATCTCGGTAAAAACATGTCCAAAAATCCTAGAAATATGCTTAAATCCCAGAAATGTCCTAAAATTCTAGAAATACCCTAAAATTCAAGAATTGTCCTAAAATCTGAAATTTTAAAATCTTAGAAACATCCTAAAATCGAAAAATGTCCTAATATCCAATAAATGTCTGAAAATCCTAAACACCTTAAAATAAAAACACCGGCCCCTGGGTCCAATATCCAATAAATGTCTGAAAATCCTAAATCACCTTATAAAAACAGCGGCCCCTGGGACCGGCCCCTGGGACCGGCCCTGGGACCGGCCCCTGGGACCCAGGCCCCTGGGACCGGCCCCTGGGACCGGCCCCTGGGACCGGCCCTGGAACCGGCCCCTGGGACCGGCCCCTGGCTCCCTGTCTTTGCCTTAGCAGAGCGAGCGGAGTATCTCCGTGTTGTTTATATGAGAATATCGAGCCGTAACTCGAGGTCATCTTTGCAATCCTTCTAGATTTGTTCTCCTAATAAACACAGGAAATAACATTTTTATTATGTGTGAAAAATAACAGATATGAGGCCGGTGACATTTTATATTTTTCTTCTCATCAACAGATCCAATAAAAAAACAGCAGCAGTGAGTCCTTAAACTCGTGCTGCGTGTCAAAGCCCGGTCTCTTCTCCCTCTGGGCGGTTACAGCCCGGTTGTCGTTTGGTGGGATAAATCGAACGTAGAGAATAAGAGGCGCCCGCATGATCCCGCTGTGTCACTACGCGCAGAGACGGACTCAGACTGAGACGGATGCAGCTGATCTCGGCTCTGAATGTGTCTCTTTGTAATTGTTCAACTCTGTTTTCACAGATAAAACAGTGAAAAATGAATCTCTGTCACAAGTTTCAGGGTTTAGCCAAATAACAGAGCAGAGTATCATCTCTGCCGGAGCCGCACGTAATGATAAAATCAGATGCGACTCCGAAGTGATTTCTGGAAGTTGGTTTTCTCTAACAGCACGATGATGGTGCAGCACTAAAAATAAAAGCATTAGCACATGAAAACAGCAGCGGTGCTCTCTGTCTCCTCCTCGCTCTGTCTCTGTGAAGGCCGCGGGCCGTACCGACGCCTCGCTCTCTCTTCTCGGACTACAACCGTGTTTATCTGCCCTCCGGCCAGCTGATTCATCTGCCGGCCTCCCCGCTCTCCCCGCCCGCCTCTGCCTCTGCCTCTGTAGCCCTCAGCACAAACAACAGCAGAGACAGAGGTGGGGACGTGACACGGGAGGGTTCGTGGTGCGAAAAACAGAGAGGCAGAGAGAGGAGGGTGGGCGATGGATGGATACAGTAGAGAGGAAACACAGAAATGAGAAACTGGAGAGAAAAACAGGGCGGGAACGAAGTGCAGACGGTCGCCATGTTGAGAAAGAAACAAAAGTGATGAAAAACAGGATCGTGAAACATAAAGCTCCGCCAGAATGAGTGAAAAGTGACTCAGGAGGAAGGATTTACTGCTGCTGATGTGGCGTTTTAAACCTCAGGTCCTCGATCATAGACGTCAATCTGAATTTAGTGTTTTTTAATCCGTGTCAGATAATCAGATAATCTAATCTTTAAAATAATCGAATCATGTGTGAGTTTTTGCTGCTTTTCTTGATCTTTTGAACATCCATCACCATGGTTACTGGGATGTTATCACCAGAGTAGAAGTCACACAGCATCACTCAGTGGAAACACAGTCAGCTCCTCACTGAGTTTTGCCCAAATCTGTGATGGAAACCCTCCTACTGTCGGCACACAACCCACGTTCGGTGCCTAAAGGCTGCTTGAAAAGCAGCTATGAGTCATTAAATCATAACTGGTTTGGTTTTGTGTTGGTGTTGAACAGCGGTCTGCAGCTTGACAGACATCTCGCCGGCCACCATCTCCGCCACGTCCCGATGACAAGGTCAGCTCAGATACTACGTCACTTCATAAACGTTGATATCTTGCATATCAAAATGCAACAAATGTGTTTGCAGAAACGTAAAATCTCAGCGTTTTCTCCTGTCGACTTGCCTGCAGCACACTCACCTTCCTGAACGAGTAGCAACTATTATTGGCGTATTTAATGATACTTTTGTGAGTTTTGAATATTGCAAAATGTTTGTGCAGAGATTCCAGGCAGAAGTTTTTATTGAAATCTGTTGAAAGGATTTTGAGATGTCCTGCTCACAGACAGATAAAGACACAGACAAGAGAACACAGGAGCTGCTCTGCAGAGATAATGAGAAATAAAGAACAGACTAACAATAAATACAAAGGATTAAAAAAAAGGAATAAGACAGAAAAAATAAATGGTGAGACAGAAGAAAGACGGCCGGCTCTGCAGCGCTGGAAATGAAACAATGAAGAGGTCAGAAAGAGAAATTAGTGAGGGAGAGAAATGAACAGCGCAGACAAAGAAGAGGAGAAGTAATGACCTGGATGTAGAGAAACGCTGCAGCTCGGAGAGAGGAGGGAGCTCCAGGAGTAAAAGGTGTTGGTGCTGCTGCAGGACAGAAACAGCGCAGAGAAAAGAGAGGCGGGAGATAAAAAACACAATAGAGAAGGGTCAGAAAGACAGAGAGAGGAGGAGGAGGGCAGAAAAAGAAGAACAAAGAGGGAGGAAGAGGAACCACGGTGAGAAAAGGCCAGAGGAGCTCAGAGGTGGAGGGCGGCCGGAAGAAAAGGAGGCAGAACAGGTGGACTGATGATGAGACGGCAGAGGAGTGCAGGGAAGATGGATTCATCTGTTTAAGACTTTAAACAGAAGCTCCGTGTTCGTTTAGTGACTGAAGATGTTCATGATCTGACATGTTTTAATAAAAGTCATAACAGGTCTCATACACAGATTTAATAAATTAGACGTTTCCATGACCAAACATCCACTGAAATGACCATCCATGCTCCTTATTATCTCTTTCTCATAACTATATAACAGTTTTTTTAAACATTATTATAGAAAAGAAATTGGTTTTGAACATGATTGGAACTGAATATTTAAATATTGGTCGGTACATTGGTCGCTTGATATATTTCAAGAAAATAATTGGCAATTTATTTTCTTAAAAGCAACATTTTTTAAAAAATTGACATTTTCTTAAAAATGTTTGGCAATATTTAAAGGAAAAACATTTTTTTTTTCTTTAAACTTATCTTTAAATAATAAATTAGGCAATCTTTAATTCTTAAAACTTTTTTTTTTACTTTTTGGCAGTATATAAAGAAAAAAATGGAATATTTAAAGGAAAAAATAAAACCTTTTGGCAATATATTAAATCTGATGATTTTTTTAAATTTGAAACTTTCTGTCAATACTTAAAGGGAAAAAAATGGCACATTTATATAAGTTTGTGAAACAAAATTCCATGAATATTTTCCAAACTATAAGGATATAGTAAGGATTTAGGATTTAAGGATTTAGTTTTCCAAAACATTTGCTAGCCTGAAAATTGCCATTTGCAAATTCTATGACTTCTGTGGGATTTTCATGACCGTACAAACATTGTTTAACGGTCTGTCAGCCGCCGCGACAGAGGAAAACTGAAACGACGAGTTTTCTGTCTGAGATGATTAGTGTTGAGATGTTCATTTCCACAGTGAGGTATCGTGATGGTTGGTGGTGTTTTTCATGGTGTTGTGGAGAATAAACCCGTGTGAAGATCTGAAAATGAGTAAAGTGTGGAGGTGTGGAGCTGGAAAACAGCGAGCTCGCCGAGTATCTGATCCTCAGGCTCGACGCTCCGTCAGGTACTGCTGGAATAAAACACCTGAGTCTCTACTGTCAGCGCTCGAGATGTAGGTGGAGCTGTAGGTGGAGCTGTAGGTGGAGCTGTAGGTGGAGCTGTAGGTGGAGATGTAGGTGGAGCTGTAGGTGGAGATGTAGGTCGAGATGTAGGTGGAGCTGTAGGTGGAGCTGTAGGTGGAGCTGTAGGTGGAGATGTAGGTCGAGATGTAGGTGGAGCTGTAGGTGGAGCTGTAGGTGGAGCTGTAGGTGGAGATGTAGGTCGAGATGTAGGTCGAGATGTAGGTGGAGCTGTAGGTCGAGATGTAGGTGGAGATGTAGGTCGAGATGTAGGTGGAGCTGTAGGTGGAGCTGTAGGTCGAGATGTAGGTGGAGATGTAGGTCGAGATGTAGGTGGAGCTGTAGGTGGAGCTGTAGGTGGAGATGTAGGTCGAGATGTAGGTGGAGCTGTAGGTGGAGATGTAGGTGGAGCTGTAGGTGGAGCTGTAGGTGGAGCTGTAGGTCGAGATGTAGGTGGAGATGTAGGTCGAGATGTAGGTGGAGATGTAGGTCGAGATGTAGGTCGAGATGTTGGCATCAAGTTCTGACAAGAGGAAGAATGTGTAATAAAAAAGAGGATGTCTCCGGTTCATCTGCATTGAAAAAAATGGCAATATTTAAAGAAAATATTTAGGCCCTTTTTTTTTTTGGTAATTTTTAATAAAAAAAAAGTTGATTTGTTAATTTTTGGGTGATTTTTAAAGAGAACATTCCTTCATTGTTACAGGAGTACCATATTTAATCAGTTTAGCATTTTCTTTGTAGTTTCTTATATTAATAATATTTTCTTATAATAATATTCCCCCTAATTTTGCTTGGTGACTTGGTGCAGATGCGAAAAAACACAGAAAAGCAAACCTGTTAATGATGAAGTTTGCAAACATGATTAAATTATTGTTATGTAATATCTTCTCCAGCTTCTTCCTTTCAAAAAATTAGAGCTTTTTTATCTATTTTTTTGCCAAAATATGACATTACAATTGCTCTGTAACATAAGCTTTCATACCAGGTTGCCGTGACTTTTTGTCCGAGAGTTCAGGGTTAAAATACTCGTGAAAGCAGTGAAAGTGAAGTGATGTCGCTCAGGGTTTTAATGGGTTAATATCCATTGCATTCTTTATCATTTAATTTATTAAACAACAGTAAAGTACACTGTTGTCTCTCAGTCTCTGTATCACCTCAGCATCAGTGTGTAATTATTAATATTTCATAGTGTGTGTAGCGCGTGGGCGTCTGCCGTTTTCATGCTACGCTGCAGAGCGCGACCTTGGGGCCCCGCCTCCGAGGAGGTTCAGAGTACAGGTGGCGATGAGGCCAATCTTGTTGAGTGCTCATGTGAAGCTTCCAACCTTCAGCAGACCTCTTTGTGTTCTCAGCTGCTGCAGCGTCGATTCAACAGCTTTTATTTCCCCCAAGGACGCAGCGCGGCGCGGGGAGGCGATTTATTCTGGCAATCATTTCCATCTGAGCTCTTCTGCTAACAGCCGGGGAGGACGAGAGAAACACACTGGAGGAATTATATTCATAGTTTATATTGAAATATATTTTATGTATTATTATTATTATTATTATTATTATTATTATGTATTCTGCACCACTGTTGGTGTTTCCAGGGTGTACTTAAAAAAAAAGTTGAAGCTTGACTTTATTTATTGAATCAGCAACTTGATATGCAACACCTGTCAGTTAAGGACATGGAAAAAAAGCCTTAAATCTTCATCATTTAAAACCTTGAAAACCTGGATAAAGTGGGCTGATTTCTTTAAAAAAAAATTGGAAGAGGGCAATGTCCAACTTAAGAAAAAATGACCCAGAAATTAGCAAAAAAATGGTTGAAAAGAAAGTCACAAGAAAACTAACTGAAAATTACAAAAAAAAGAAAAGAAAAAGAAAATTTGATTGATTTTGTGATTTTGTTTGTCGGATTTTGAGATGTTTCTCAGATTTTAGGACATTAGTGTCTAAAATGTCCTAGTGTCTGTGGGGGTGTGGGGGATCTTCCTCTGGCTCTTTTTTTGATCAACAAGCTCTACTTTGATGCTGTTTTATGTCTCTGACATGTTATGGAGACTAAAAGGACAAAAAAAATACTCACAGTGTCAGTCACTTAAGTCAGTTAGAAAATAGTTAGGGGGCCACCTGGCACCCAATCAGGGGCCAGATTTGGCCCGCAGGCCATACGTTGAGTATCACACACCGTATGGCCTTGCTGTGCGTGTCTCTGCAGACCTCCTCAGTTGGTTCTGAGGGTCTCGAGCTGCAGCAGGCGTCTCAGAGTCACGTTCAGGAGAGCCGATATGAGATTGAGTCCATGGACACGGTTTCAGATGGAAGTCATTTATTTTTCCTCTTTTATTCTCGTCATGTTTGACTTTGGCTCAGACTGATGTAAAAAGATCAGCTGTGTGCCGCGCTGAGCGGGGAGTGTGAGCGGCTGCTGTAAACACAGCCTCGGCGTGCTGTTTGTCCAGATGCAGGCTGGCGTGGCCTTGCCTCTAACCCAAGCTGGGAGCGCCGGTGCTGGGGGACACGGCTGACAGGAGCCTGGAGCCGCTGGATGGCTGCTGGTGGATTTAAAGTCTGTGTTTACGCTGATGGTTACAGACTTGTTTTCGTACATGCGTCACTTTTCTGTGCTGTTTTCTTCTCTTTCTTCGCCCTCCTTCCTCTCTGACCTTGCCTTTTCTTTTTCGCTGAGACAGTTTTGCGTGCAATGCTTTAAAAGTTGGATTGTAAAGAGGCCCTTGAGTCAAGGAGCCTGGGACTTAAACTAACTTGTGCTCGCCGGTTCGTCGGCCTCTGGAATCTGGTTTAATTTTGTTTTCCTTTTTGACTTGAGGGCCTTTTTGTAATCAGACCTGAAAAATGAACGAGTTTCCACTCGGCAGTTTGAATCGACCTAAAGGCCGTCACACATCCTGATAACGCTATGTGGTATCTTATTGTCTGTATGATCCTGTTTAAATAGATATGAAATGAAAACCAGAATAGCTTCAGTATTTATTCTTTTTGCAGCAGCATCCTAATGCTTCTTTCTTCCCTTGTGCAGTTTAAAGGGATATTTCACCCTAATTATGTCGGCATTTACCTATAGTGGCCACTGGAGATCTTTATATATATATATATATATATATATATATATATATATATATATATATATATATATATATATATACATATATATACATATATATATATATATATATATATATATATACATAATAGCAGAACATTTATTCATTTTGCAGCAGAGAGTTTTAAAAAAGGGAAAAAAAAAATAATTAAATATCTTATTTATTTTTTATATATTAAAAAATAAAAAAATTACTCAATTTTTTTAGGAAAAAAACTATTGCTAAAAAAAACCCCAAAAAAAACATTTTAAAAATTTTGGGAATTAATTATTAATACAGATGTCCAGGCTAGGCCTCCATTATCCTTAAATCTTAGAAATGCCCCTCAGTTTTACATACATATCAAAGTCATATCAAACATGCATACCTTTTGGCCAATCAAAATATGCATGTTTGAAATAACTCAGTTTTCAGGAGCCTGCTGCTTTCTACCGTCTCATAGTTAATTTGGGACATTGTGCACTATGGTACCTGCAGTGTGAGATGTGGGGCATAATTTTTGTAATATTTTTTAATGACATTTTCAGTACTTTCATTAATTAGATTATACAGATTTTAAGGATGTGAAACATTTGAAGAAATCCAAATGTTTCACATCCAAGAAATCCAAGAAATGACAACACGATAAGCAAAAATACCATTTCTGTTGCAAAGCTGCAGGATTTTTTCAGAGGCTGTAAAAACCTTAAAGATAGAAAAAAAATGTGATGAGTTTGGAGCAACAGCCGTAGAGGAAATGGAAAAACATCAGTGTCCTCTGATGCACCGTTATTAGAGACGAGCGGCTGGCTGGTTCAGGAATCGGCCGTTTACGTCTGTATTTGTGTTTTCCATTTTGCACGCTCTGAGAATACATGCAGAACTACAGGAGGGTCCGATCGAGAATCTGTTCTCTGTGAAATTGTCCAAAACCCTCAGTGTCTAAATTTAAGCCGAGCGGTGATTCATCGTCCTCGTCTCGTGTTCTGAAAGAGGAGCAGAAGTTAGAGGAGCGGAGGAGGCGCAGAGGTCTGACATGTCGCCCTGGTTTGACTTCAGACTCTCAGAGCAGTAAGGAAGACATTTCTGCTGTATAGTCGGCGCCGTTCTGCTCGGCCAGGGCTGACGGACCTCAAATCTATATTACACGGTGACGCCGGAGAGAGCTCGAGGAGGAAATATATGAACCCCGGAGCGTGTGCAGCTCCGTCATGCCGCTGAGGCAGGAGGCTCAGAGGTGTTGCTCCATCCTGCAGTCGGCCGTGATGTTCATGCGGCTCACAAACGGACTTCTGCTGCGAACCACGATGAATCGACCTCGGAGTCATTCTCTACAGGACACGTTTCTATTGATTCAGAGCTGTTTGATCCGCTTTGCATGAACACTGTACACACGTCCACCTGCTGAGGCTTTTCATAAAGACAGCGTGCATTTGTAGTGTCGCCATATCTGTGAAACTCAACCTGTTTTGTTTGGGGGCCACTTTTGCAGGAGGCCAGGGGCCAGTCACAGCAGCCCCAAACATGTTTATGGGATTTCAGGACTTTTCTACGATTTTAGGATGTCTCTCAGATTTAAGGATCTCTGTCAGATTTAAGTACAATCCTAGAATTATAAGACATTTCTAGGTTCTTGGATGTTTCTGGAATTTTAGGACATTTATTGGATTTTCTGACAGTTTTAGAAATTTAAGATATTTCTCAGAATTAATTACAATTTAAGGACTTTAAGACATTTCTAGGATTTTGAGATGTTTTGTGGATTTTAGGACAAATCTGGGAAGGACATTTCTAGGATTGTAGGACATGTTTTTACCAGGATATCGCTGCATTTCTTGCTGTGATAGCGCCATCTGCTGACTTTTGCTGCAACATCCCTGCGTTCCTGGCTGCAGTAATGCCACACAGAGAAGCTTTTTGTTGTTGCTGTTTGGTTGTTTTTTACTGAGGCAGGATCACTGTTCAACACCAACAACAGAGCTAGTTGTGATTCTTCGAGTCATTGTTGTGTTTCCAGCAGCTTTTAAGACACCAAACGTGAGTGTTTTGTTGCAAACATCTGTGTTTTCAGCCAGGGCAGTGTCGCAAAAAGCAGCTATTTTTTAGAGAGACATGTTGCATTTACAGCAAAATTTGGGCCATAAAAATGTGGCATTTTAAACCAAAGCACGATTGAAAATCCCATTCAAAGAACTACAATCAATCCTAGGTCTTGTGATGTGGACATATTGAAAAGTTCAGTTCTAAGAAAAAACGCCTCAGAAAATGTCGGCGTGTCATGCAGAAAGATTAAACGATGAAAACACAGCTGGTCTCGTCCTGTACAAAATCACTTCGCAACTTGTTGAATTCAAAACAAACGTAACCTCCCTCACTGTCCCTTTGTATCTTTTTCCACATTTGATTTTTCTTTCCCCCCCTTCCTTTCTCCCACTGCTCCTCTCTTTTATTCCCGTCCATCCCTCCTATAGTGGGACGTGGGGAGTTTGAGCGAGTTGTAATCTCTACATCTGCACTCGACTTGGTTATTGAAATCAGCTGTAGGCCCAGGAGCCCTCTCTGTCTCTTCCTCTCTCCGTCTCTCAGTCCTTCCCTCTATCTTTTTTGCTCACTCGCACACTGAAGTTCAAGTTGTGTTTGTCCCAGTGGGCAGCTGGTCGAGGAGCAGCTTTTCAAAGCAGCCTTGCATGAAAACCAGTAAAAACCTCTGCAGCTCAGCATTGGCTGCATGCTGAACAGCTGTGAGCATCTTCGCAGTTCTACTGTGAAACTCAACCTGTTTTGTGCGGATGAGTTTCTTCACACGGTGACAATGAGCTTCACACCCGGGAGGAGGAATAAAAAGAGCCAGCCGGCACACGGTGGCAGGAAAATATCTAGAAGCAAGTTTACAAATGTGTCCTTAGTTGAACGAAACGGCCAAACCACACAAAAAAAATTTAACATTGCATGCAAGAACTGTTGCCGTGTAAACAGCCAGTTAGAAATAAAAAGTATTTCTGTGCACAATTTATTAATTCAGCATAACAAGACAGATGCATGCTGCTAAACAAGTTTCTGTTGTCGTTAGGATTCACTTGTCTTTGTGTGATTGTTTAGTGCACTTTGATTTGAAGTTTATTTTATTCGAGCTTGTTTTGAATTTTGGGGGATTTTTTTCCACACCGCCACATTCATAAAGACATCAGTGTGAGCATCAACACGCCCAAAACTCTGCAGCGTTTCCTTTCAGCTCCCTCTGAAGGTATTCAAGGCTGATAACATGTGAGTCCTCTCTGCTGTTCTCCCTCTCCACCTTCCTCTATCTCTCCCTCCATCTCCTCCTCCTCCTCCTCCTCACCACACACAGTCCACTGAGGCTCCTCATCCTCCTCCACTGGAGAGAGTTTCCACTATCTCTCCATCAGAGTAAATCCCTCTGATGGCTTTGTGTTGGCTGATAGCAGCTCCTCTAATCTGGTTCCCTCTCCGTCCGGCTGGCTTTACCGGCTTTACCCCGATACGCCGTCCCTGATTTCTGCAGCGCCACTTCTGACAGACCAGGCAGCGACTCGAGTCCATTTCCAAGTTTCCTGAATCATGTCGGTGCAGAGAGACGGTGGGATGATTTAAAGCGGCAATTTCTTTTTGCTCTCCGTTCCTGCCTCCCTCTCTCTCCTTCTATTATCTCTGAAAAATACTTTGAGACATTTGAGCCATAAAAATGAACCTGAAACAAATGGACTGATCAGGACACCATGAAGTCGTCTTCATCAGCTCTTTTATACGTTTTCTGTCTATTAAAAGTTTACACTCTACAGAAAACACAAGACACAAAACCCTGCTGACTTATGCTGCATGCACGCGCTCCTCGGAAATATCGTATTTCACATATTTCCGGGTTACGAGCACATGAACGGCCCTCCTATATTATAATTATGAGTGGGAAATTGGGAAATTTCGATGATACCTGAGTTGCTGAGTTGTGACATTTGTGTGACGTTTCAGAAAAGCTGAAAACATGGAAACGGTGTCAACGGCTGACGGTAAAAAAATGATATATTTGCTTACTTTGTTCCTCGTAGCTCTCATTTACTTTCAGTAGTTGCACATTTTAGTATCTGCATCTAACTCTGAAATATGAAGCAGTCAGGCCAGAATACTGACACTGATAACGTTATTTTAACACGAGGCGCCGGCTCGACGTCATGAACGCAGAAACATGGCAGCAAAAGTCAATGTTTGGTTAATGGGAAGGAACTTTTTTATTAATTCATGTATTAAATATCAATTTTGACCACATGTAAAGTGTAATATGATATTAATGTCGCCCATGTAGAGTTAGAAAAAATATGAAGAGATATAAAACTAAAATATTGGAAGAACGACTTCCAAACTCAGAAACTACGACCTTCAGACATCTCATGAACGCAGCATAAAATACCGCAGATGTTTTCCAGATATATTTTTGTTGGGTGAAAGCAGAAGTCCTAATTGACCCTTTAGCATCCACATTAGTGTCTCCTTAAGTAGCACTAAAGTTCAGCTCTTAATTAAAACTTCACAATGTTTTTACAGATTTCAGTTGGCGTGTTTTTTCTTGCCGCAGCACTCCCTCAGATGAAAATATTCCAGACATCTTGAGCATTATTTTATACACATTTACCCAAAAATTCAGCCTGGCATATTTGGAGACTTTGGCATCTCGTGTAGAATCTGAATTAAAGTTTGAACAAAGTTTGGCTGCACAGCATGAATTTGTAATGACCCGCTGACAGACGGCTGCTCGTTAGAGGCTCAGATTGGAGTTCATCGCACTAGTTTCCAAGTTTACAGACTGAGAGCTGAAGTAAACTATTTTCTGGAGGGATGGAGGGTTTGTGTAAATCCAACAGGAATTTTTGGTTGGAGTCAAAACATATAGGCCACGTAAGGCACGCATAAACAAATATATTTTAAGAAAAAGATGTATTTTCTGCTCAAATAAAATAACCGTCCACACTAGAATGCAAAGATGACTCCAAAAGCTCGCCGCTGTTAGCTTTCTTGCACATAGCACCAAATTCTGGACTTTCTCTTTGCTCCCACACCCTTTCTCTACCTTTTTGTTCTTTCCTTTCTTGTTTGGAGTCGTGATTTCACGTTTTTTGGAGTAAGACATGACAGTGGAGACTGCTGCTTTTGAATTTCTAGCAATGAATATTTCTACATTGAAATTATGAATCTGAATTTTTTGCCTCTGGATTCAATTCTTCAAATTTTCAATTACTTATTTTCACTTTTATTCTTCGGTTTGCACAAACTCATAATTAATCACTCAAATTTAAAAAAATTCAAATAACATTTATATTCATGTTGCTCAGATTTGATAGGCCAAATTCAGAGGCCAAAATAAGTCGATTCTAGAACAGGCCAGTGAAATTACGCATCATTGGTCACGCAACGCCTCAATCTTTGAGTAAAAGCTTTTAGGCGCGGCCATCATACATATATGATGAGGGGAGATTATATATATATATATATATATATATATATATATATATATATATATATATATATATATATATATATATATATATATATATATATATATATATATATATATATATATATATATATATATATATATATATATTTCACATAACATGCAGTACTACGCCACTTTAGAAAGGTTGATAAATAAGTGTGAAAGGTGCAAATGTAACGTTTTTGTTGTCTGCAGGAACTTTTTGTTCTGGTGCCTGGACTGCAGTTTCACATTATATGTTTTTGTTGCACTTTAAGACAGAAGATGAGCTGAAGTCGTCTTGAGGTCGGTTCTTGTAAGTCGTTTGGTTTACGTATTTGTGGATAAACTTGCAGATGTTTGAGTCCAGTTAGATTAAAGTTTTTCAGTCTCCTTTAATGTGTTTCAGTGTAGAGGAGAGCAGGAACGGCGTGGTAAAGTGTTTTTCGGGCGGTGTGATCCAGAGTTCATTCACAGATCAGATATCAGATCAGTGAGCAGAGTTCAGTTCTTCCTCTCAGCTCAGAGAAGCAGGCGGACAGCTGAGCGTCTGGTTAACCACAACAACCACCTGACGCAACCCATTCTTCACGCTCGCAGATATTCTCTGATTTCCCCTGAAACTCGAGCTCCTCACTGCTGTCGTCTGTAATAACAACTGTCAAACCCCCCTGACCGCTGGGAGCGCTGCCTCCTTCAAACTGTCTCCGGCTTTTATCGGATTTCAGCTTTTTCTGCGGCCTCATTTCCTCCTCGCCATCCGGCAGCCCGTCAGCGCGTCTGCAGAAACACCTCCTCCCTCCGTTTTTCAATTTGCTCTCACTCTCACTTCACTGGTTTCACGCTGGCAGACGCTCCTTCGCCGTGAGAAACATGTAAGATGCACGTGTGAATCGCAGCTCTGCGTGAATCCGTAATAACTTCACATGCGGTCTGGCGCTGTGCGTGTCATTAAGTAAATGAGCCTCATATAATCTCACCTTGAGCGTCCTCGCAGTGAGAGATTGCAATCAAACCAACACTCGTCACTGTACCGGTCAGGCATGTTACACGCTTCACATACATGCAAGAGACTCGTCAGCAGCACGCTGAGGTGATTTTCTGCTCTGGAGTCATGCTGTAATTATCCCTGCTGCTGGAAAGTCATGGAAAAGTCTGGAATACTTTATTATTTCCAGGTGATAAAGCTGCAGTGATGGCGGCTCGCAGAACAGCTGGTGTGCCAACACCTTATTATCACAGCGATTAATCAGGGACGGATGATTTTGTCTATACATGAAAAAAAGAAGGTGCACGGCCAAAAGTATGCGGACAGACATAAAAGCTGATAACAGGAAGCCTGAATCATACAAAATATTTTCTTATTTTTCTTTCTGTCTACACTCATCTTCGTCCTTCCCCCTCTCTTTACTTACTTTTTCTGAGGTAGCAAACCTTTATTCGCTCCCATTTCCTCATCTTCCTGCTTATTTTCGACATGTTTTCCTCACGTTGGATTATTTTCAACACCTTTTTCTCCCCTTTTGTTAATTTCAATACACAGGACATGTTTTTTAGTCTAATTTTAGGCCCAGAACACAATCACTATCTCGGTCTTTTCATGCAGGATGAAGCATGCTTCATTCATGCTGGTATAAGAGCAGGCCGCCGTCGCTGTGTGAGGGTCCGCAGGTTGAATGGAGGCTTGTTTTCTACAAAGCCCACCTCGCCATTCACTCACACCAACATCCCAGGATCAGATAATGAGCTGAGCTGCAGAACGCGACCCTCTGCTCCCCTCATGTTCCTCCTCTCAAAACACTGAAGGTCATCTGCAGCATGAACACTCGTGTGTGTGTGTGTGTGTGTGTGTGTGTGTGTGTGTGTGTGTGTGTGTGTGTAGTTCATATTTTCTACAAGGTTAAAGTAACATTCACAACTCATCACTAAAACTGATAGGATTATTTTTGCAAAAACTCCACTTTAATCGTAATATTTGCTGTCAAAAAGTAAAGGTTACTGTAAAATATTTGAAAAACATTATTTATATGCTGTGGTTTCTTCTAGGTAATAGAGCTTGTAGAATTTGATTTATATGGGATATTTGTCAGTGTTGTGGGAACGTTCCCTGATAGCTGGGAACGTTCCCACAACACTGACAAACATTACCTGCAAGTTTCACTATTGTTTGAAGACATTTTAATATCATGTTCAAAGAAGGGATTTCAAAGATAAGGATTTTTATCATTTCAAATAATGTCCCTGTGAGGTTAAATGCTGAATGTGTGATGTAATGAGAAAAGGTTATAGAAAAAGGATGGTCATCTTTGCTGGCACCGTAAATGACAGCAGATGTAAATGCTGTATGGTTATGTATCATGCATGCAGTGTCTTTTCAAAATGATCTTCACAGGAAATGTGGATTTCATCACTGAAACTATTTTAGTTATAGACAACAAAACTACTGTGTGAAGAAATAATAATGGTTTTGGCTAAAACGAAGCTGAGTTTTGGTTTCAGATTGAGACACAAACAGCTGTCTCCTCAGTGAAAGTCCTGTGTGTGTTTGACCAATCTGTCCACCTGACCTCCCTAAAAGGAGTCTTTCTCATTGTACTACATCAGCCGCTTCAAGTGTGTAATGGGTTTACATTAGAGTCAGTTAAAAGCCCATTATGTGTGATACAGCACAGCACACTAAAAAAGACCTTGTGCATTGATATCAGACCCGGGGGGCGTGGCCAGGATTCGTTATTTGACGACCTGGGAGTGCGACGGGTCGTACCTGCAGGCTGCTGAGCGCTCTGTCACAGACTGATGTGTGTGTTGACACCAGCAACAGCAACTTTGCATTTTAAATATCTGTCAAACACACGATAGATTGATTGACGTTCTCTCCTCCGCCCACACACACAGCTACACCTCACTCACACACACACACACACACACAGGCCTGTACACACTCTAATTGATGTAAGCTCACATACACAAAGTACACAAATATGTTTTAAACCAGCTCTCCTCCAGCAGCATGAAAAGTTTCTACAACACACACATGCACACACACACACACACACAATTTTCATCCCAAACAGGTAATAGCGTCATTTTTCACGGTGGAGCCGGCGTCCCCGGCCTGCGCCGCCCTCATTAATCTCCCTAATGGAGAAGTAAGTGATCGGAAATGCGAGCTTTAATCACGTTTCCTGTGCGTCCCGGTTCAGGCTGACGGCTGTCGGCTTCCTCTGTTTGTTCTCTTCACGACTCGCTGTGGATTTCACTTCTCTGACACGCTGGATGACGAGCAGTTAGTCACAGGAAGTGCCAGAGAGCGGAGATGTGGCGTTAAATACACTCCACATTATTGTGTTACCTAGCAACCAGTGATGGAATGTAACTTTAGTAGATTTACTCACTTACTTACTTACTGTAAGTACAAATTTGAGATACTTTACTTGAGTCTTTTCATCCGTCTACTTTTCGTGCACCAAGTTTATCTGACAGCTTTACTTACTTTATTAATTAAAACACATAAAGAGTTTGTAAAAATCCAATATTTAGTAATAAACTGTTTGGGAAAGTGTAGCCAGAACTATTAGCGCATTAATCAATTCGTGGATTGGCAGAACATAAATGTGAATTGTTTCTCCAGGTTCCAGCTTGACAAACTTTTTCTAATTTTATTTAATTTTATTTATTAGCACACACAATTCGGTAAAAGCAAGTAGATAATAACAAACGTGATAAGAATTGTGAAGAAACCCAAAGAGGCTTATAGTAACCCCCCCATATCCAAATACTAACGGTTTGAATAATGTTAACAATTGTATTGTAATAAACTTTATTCACTCTTCAAACCAAACAATCGGTCAATAAATGGGAGCTTTTCACTTTGTTCGTTCCAAGAGCCAAAGTAGGCAAAGGTAGCTGAGATTTACTTCTGTCTGCTTAACTGTCAGTGAAAACATAGACTGTAAATGACAAAAATAATTTTGATCATAATAATTTTTACAATATATTTCCACAAACTGCTGTTAATCCAACACGTTCTTATCCCAACTTGCACATATTTGCCGCTTTGTCAGTGGACCTCTGCGTCTCCGTTTTAGTAAGGTATCCCTGTGCCTGATATTTACCTTCGGGGATGCCGCTACCGTGACGTCAACACAAGCACATGGTGGGATGCCGCTACACATGTATATGTTTACAACAAAAGCACGTTCATTGCTGTGGATTGAAGGACCGTTGACATGGCAACGGTTCTTGCATGAAACGTTAAACTTTTGGCCTTTTGTTCACACAACAACAGAGTTTTGCAGACCTGAAAATGCAAACTTTTGAAACCGGGCTCCAGAGTGTAATCTTTCGTCAAGTTACACCGCCAGCTGCTGGCATGGCATGCATACTACAGTGTTTTTGGTTGTTTTTGGATATCAACGTGTTATCATGTGAACACAGAAAGACTTTCCTTTTTTAGTTGGGCCATTCTCTTCTAGACGGCCTCTTTGTTGAACGCTATTGATTTGACAATGAAGTCTTGATGTTAGGCTTACCAAATAACTAATTATTAAATCAGCTAACTGTTTTACCCGATGAGTCATACAGTCGCCTGAAGGTCGGCGGTTCAATCCCCGCCTCCTCCAGTATCTCCAAGTGTCCTTAAGAAAGATACTAGACCCTGAATCACTCCTGATACTGAATCACAGAGTGTGAATGTGTGTGAGAGTAGCAGGTGGCACCTTGTACAGTAGCCTCGGCCACCAGCGTGTGAATGTGTGTGTGAATGGGTGAATGTGACATGTAGTGTGAAAGTGCTTGGAGTGATCAGAAGTTCTCATTAATCATGAGCAAAAGCCTTTTTTGATGCCAAGATTTTATGACATCAAAATCATCGGCTAATCTGGCATAGAGACTGTCGGGACGGACAAACGCGTCGTGTCGTCTGAACTCGCCATAATGCAGCGGTGAATCACACAATACCTGTAACGTAGCCAGATATTCGCCCTGTGTTGTGGCGTGTAAACACACAGAACTCATTCTCTGTTTCTGTCCCTCTTTGTCCTCATTATCTCTTTCATGCCACGCACACACACACACACATACACACAGGGGAACGCAGCCACTCAGATGGTGTCAAGTTGTACCAGAGCAGCCATTTTGGCTCTGCCGGGGGAATCAATGGCCCATTCTGTCTGTGGCCATATTGTGTCTGAGAGCTAATCAGCCACCCAGGCCCCATAATGGAGGAGCAGTGCACGCACACGCACCGGACACACACACACACACACACACACACACACACACACACACACAGACACACACACACGGAGGAAAATGGAGGTCCAGGAGGAAGGTATACCTGCAGATTAAAGCAAAGAAAGCAGAGGAAGAATGGAGGCGTCAGCAGCCTCGTATGAAACAGAGCTGGCTGAAATTACACCAGTCAGACGTGGCATTGCATACAAATGTGCTCCGAGTCCTTGTAGTTCTGTCGGAGATCTCCTAGCAACCATGTCCAACCACGTCCACCGGAGGATTGTTGGAGGATAGAGGTGTATCTCTGTTTCTGAAGCCTCACAGAGTGAGATGTCCAATTTCAGGGGACATCACCTCAGAAACAGAAAAAAATAATAAAAAAACAGCAGGATTATGTTCATGTTCAGGCTGTCTCTGTCCGTCCCCGATGTCTTTGTCCTGTCAGAGACTGATGGTGTGTGAAGATAAAGGAGCAGCGTGCATTTTAGTGTCCTGCGTAATAAACAGGTGTGTGTTTGTATGCAGATCACATGGAGACACTCAGAGATAGGCAGTGTGTGTGTGTGTGTGTGTGTGTGTGTGTGTGTGTGTGTGTGTGTCTGAAATGTATTGAATCCTGCCTCAGGCATCTGGAAATGCAAACAGGTCTCAGCACAAATATGCAACACACACACACACACACACACACACACAAGCAACTGTGTAATCCTGTACTTGCAAGGACCCTCAGATTCTCTAACTCTGACTTCTCCCTAAATCTGATTCTAACTTTTACAGAAAATCAAGTGTCGTCGTACAAAAATGTCCTCAATTAACGAAAATTGCTTTCAAAGAATGTCTTTACTTTAAAAAAGTCCTACATTTTTGTAAATGTAGGACTTTTTTAAAGTAAAGACATTCTCTGTAAGCAATTTTCGTTAATTGAGGGCAATTTTGTGCCTCGCGACTGGTTTGTTGTTCCCTCGCTTCACAAAATGTCCTTATTTTACAAAAATGTCCTCAAATTTTAAAAATGTCCGCACTGTAGACAAATGTCCTCACTTTATGCAAACGTCCTCCCTTAAGACGTCCTCACTTGGCAGCAGGACGGTGGGACTGAGTCAGTGACACAGTTTGGCTCACTGAAGAGTTTTTGACGACAGTTGATGAAGCGATATCTGGCTGTAGAAAAACATCACAGTTGTGATGTCTGTGGTATTTGTTTGAAATAACTGAGTACTTCTACATCGTGGTAAAGATTTCATAACTAAAGTACCTGAAACTTGTTACGTTAAATCTCTAATTATTTCTCTTTCATTGCCACCGTCTCTCCTTTCTCTTCTCTTTTCTCTACTTTCCTCTTTTTTTTGAACAAGTATTTTTGGGTTTCCTTAAAAGATGAAAACTTTTTTTGTCTTTTCACATAAGTTCCACCCACTCAGCCCCCCCCCCTCGTCCCCCCGTCTCTGTCTCTGCGTCGTCCCATCTGCATATTATAATTGAGGTCGAAAGCATTCTCTGTCTGTGTGAGTCTGTATATATTTGCTCTGCCGTGGCGACCCTCCTCTCGTGGTCATTATGCGCCGCGCTCCCTCACTCTGTATGCAAACGAGGTGACAGCCGGACCTCGGACACCCGTCGGCCAATCGAAGGCTGGTTTCGGCGGCGAGGCCGGGCTTCACGGAGGCTTCTGGAGACAGATCAATAACTGCAACGATGCCTGAGATGTCTGTCTGAGATGTTTGGTAATGACCCTCGCTGCCGGCGCTCCTATCTGCCTCCACCACGACGCCGCCGCCGCCGCAGCGCTCCCATGAATAAATCGAGCCTGATGAATGCAGAAGTGGCTTTAAGGTTGTGATTGGAGGAGCTGGTCTGCTGCTTGTTGAAAGTTTGGGATTCAGGGAGAGCTACTTAGACTCTCACTTGTTCATTTTAAAGCAGCGATAAGTTAGTTGACTATCTTCTTTGTGTCGGCGGAAGTTTCTCATGTTTGCTGCACTTGTTTGTTTGTCAAAGAGGCTTTTAACTGTTTATCAGGTGCTGAATTCTGCACAATCTTTTATGGCAAGATGGAATTTTTTCCAGTGACTTTAGCAGATATGATTATTTTGGACTTTTTGAAAGGTAGCAGTCTGCACATCCCGTCTTTTAGTCCAAGTGCAGGACAGCAGATTTAATGACGAAAAAGCTTCCACACTAGGAATGTCAATGGTTAAGCTGTTAAATCCGAAATCACCCTTTTTAATCACTTTTCTTGTGCTGCCTTTGGACACCTTTAACAAGTATATTCAAACCTTTGAATGCTGAGCAAATTAATTAATTTTTCGCAATATGGGGAAAAAGTCAGTGAGCGACTTGGCAGGAAATGTCCAAGAAATCAGTAGATTTAAAATATTATTTTTTGAAAAGATAGGGAAAAAATCTCCATGGAATTACATTTATAATTATCATATTCATATAATATTATCATATTATCATACAATTATTATAAATATCTAAAATTATTTTACAGATTTTTTAAACAAAAATTCCCAGCAATAATTTTTTTCCAGTAATTTTCCTAATTTTTTCTTTGTACTTATTATGAATTTCTCGCTTATTTTCAGGTAATTTCTTTTGAAGTTGTTGACCTTCTTGGCCTTCTGATGTTTTTTGAAATAAAATAAGTTAATTCTCCAAGGTTTCCAGGGTTAACAGCTCATCACAGAGGCTCAAGAGAGTGGAAATATTCTTCAGTCTGAACAGATATTTTCAGTTATGAATACTCTGTCATGAGCGCGCCCACTCAGGTGCACAATCACCGCTGTGTCACTCTGCGTGTGTCCGTCTCTGCAGCAGCAGCACATGGCAATTAACCAGGTGACAGAAAGAAGGTTTGAAGGGCGAAAACTATCAAAAACAACCGTTTAGTTTTGCATTTGAAGTACTTTCAATTTGTCAGTTTCATTTTTGCCTAATTAAACTTCTTGCTTAATTTGCAAACATGTCCGTTGAGTTTGATGTGAGGCAAACACGTGAACCTGAGCTCTGCAAAAACAGTTATTCTCTTGCAAACATTATTCAGTGACCTTCCGTCTCGATGTGTCGTCTCAGTCATGCAGAGGCTTCCCCGACTTCCTACAAGTCCCAGAATGCCTTGCAACATCCCTCACTGTGTCATTTACATGTAAGTGGAGCGAGTAAAAGCGACTCTGTCGGGAGTTTTTCCAGCAGAGGAACAGATTGGAGAGTGGTGCCACGGTGCCCAGTTGGTTCCCAGTTACTGAAGCATTTTGTGTCATCAGACTCTGCTGGGGCTGCTGGGAGCGTGTGCACGTGATGCTGTTTACTTCGTACTCGGCGTGTTGTTCCCAGAAACACACACAGACTGGTAAATGAAACAAAAAGTGGATCACCAGACTGTGTTTTAGATTTAAAACTAGTTTGTTTTACCTTTTCTCTGACAGTTTTTTTGAAGATTCAACCACCAAGTCAAACTTTGTCAGCTGCTGGTCTGAAACGTCGTGACTTACAAACAAAAGTGGAGTCTGCTGTGGCCTTCAGCGCCCTGCAACCTGTTTATTTCACCCCCGTCTTCCAGAGGAAACACACACACACACACACACACACACACTCACACACTGCGGCTTCTGCTCGTGCATGTTGAGCTTTCACACTCTCACACAAACTCCTGACAATTTAACTTCCTGCTATGAGACTCAAAAAAATTCCCCCAGAAAACATGCAATTAGAGCACAAGCTGTTCCACGGCTGCAGAGACGAGTGGGTAAACAAGCTGTGTGTGTGTGTGTGTGTGTGTGTGTGTGTGTGTGTGTGTGTGTGTGTGTGTGTGTGTGTGTGTGTGTGTGTGTGAGGCAGAGATCTGTCAGAGGTTTTTTAGTTATATTAGATGCTACTGGACTGACATTCAAACATGCAGACAAAGAAATCTGTGAATACAGTGATGGAGGAAGAATTCAGATCATTCACTGCAGTAAAAGTACTCATACAACACTGTAAGTAAATACTATACTTCTAATATATTACAGTACATACAGGTTATACAGTTCATGCCCATTTAGTATAAATTTCTCAGATTTTGGGACATTTCTGGGATTTTAGAACGTTTTTCAGATTTTAGGACATTTCTGGGATTTTAGAAGGTTTCTCAGATTTTAGGACATTTCTGGGTTTTGGGGATTTAATTTTTTTGGCTCCAGGCACTTTGGGGGTTTGATCCTCTGTTGCCATAGCAGCCTGGTAGTTTTCCACTGTGAGTTTCTTTTATAAGCTTTCTTGCTCTTTTCTTCCTTGTATTTTGGCTCGCTAACTGGCTAACAAGATAAGACAATCCTTTATTGGTCCCACAACGGGGAAATTTGCATTAATACAGCAGTGAGGAACGTTAATATGTATAAGATAAATAAAGCAAAAAAGAACAATATAAACAGTATAAACCAGACACAAAACTCAACGGTTATAAAGTTATTTACACCAGTTGCACATGGATAATTGCACACTGTGATAAATTGCACGTTATGGTATTATAATTGTACATTGTGATATTGAAATTGCACAGGTTTAAGTTCATTTTGGAGTGTGTGGTCTGCTGTAATAGCTGCTTCATTGCTGGTTTGGAGCAGCCACATACGATAACAAATTCCCAGATACTGATCCATCCTCAGTGCATTCTGGGTGCTTTTACATCCTTAACTGTCATGTGATCAGACGCTACCTGACGGTGTTGTTGAGATATTTCAGTCTGGACCAAAGTGATGCACAGACCCACAAACATTACAGTCCCTGCAGCCACCAATCTTCCAAAACACTGTTATTAGACACAATCAGTAGTTTTGCAGTTGTGTAATAGTTGTCTGATTATACGGTTAGAATTGGAGTCTGACTCACCAGCCAGCTCTGGAAGATTTAATGCCCACTGAAACATGACTTGAGAATCTTGCAGCTATTTCCACTAGTTTCTGCTCTGGAAAAAATGTTTTCGGGAAACTGTCAAAATTACATTGCTCGTAATTTAATCTTGTGCATGACACACATTTTGTCCCTGTTTCATGTACACACACACACACACACACACACACACACACACACACACACACACACACACACACACACACACACACACACACACACACACTGGCTGCCTCGATTGTAATGAACTCTCAGACCTCCAGACCTCCAGACCTCATTATCATGCAGTGAGACACCTCCACCTGCTCTTTAAAATGGGACACTTCAGTCCCTCTTCAATCTCTATCTCCGCTCCGTGTCACTCGGTCCGTCCCTCTTTGTGAGCGGTTATAATGGGATGGAGGGATGAGTGACGGCCGCACACAATAAAGAAGAGGAGAGAGAGAGAGAGAGAGAGAGAGAGAGAGAGAGAGAGAGAGAGAGAGGAGGAGCGAGTCACCGGGGAAGTGAGACTTTCAGAAAGTGAGAGCGATGAAGAGTCATATATGAGGGAGCAGAAAGGAGCCATCAGAGGCTCTAAGAGGATATAATAGCATGTTCTTCAGGGCCATAATCCTGCTCTGTGTGTGTCTGCATACACACAGAATGTCATGTACATTGTACATGTACTTGTACCCTTTCAGCCCTGATGGATTTCACCCAGAATACATCATTTCAGCCACTCTGACGTTCATAAAACTCATCAGACCAAAGTGAGAGAAAAAAATCAGTGTCAGGCAGCTGTAAAGTTACAAAACCTTTATTACTCTTTCACTAACAGGTGATTTTAGCAGAATCGATGCAGTCGAAAATCCCGCCGAAAGGATCCCAGAGCGCTGAGAGACGACTTCAGTCACAGTCTGAGTTCATGAGCGCTGAGCGGTGACACAAGTGACAAACAATGAGCTGCACTGTGGTTCTTTTCTCTTTTCTCTGATATTATGAACATCATCACAGCTTTACCCAAATTTATCAGTTTAACCCCTTAGGGCCCACTTTAATATTTATCTCCTGGAACAACTTCACCTGATTTTAAGGACCAAACTTTATCATCAGATGAAACACGACACAAGATCAGAAAAAACAGTGAAACACATGTGAGGACAATTAGAGACAGAAGAAGAACGAGTGTGAGATGTTGTAATTCTGTCTTTTTTTTTCTTTTAAAAAAAGGTGATTATTGTCTTAAAAATGTATTGGCTTTGTTTTTCTTTAAAATTATTTTTCTTTACATTTTTGGGCTTTTTTTTAAAGCCCAAAAATGTAAAGAATTTTTTGTTCCATAAAATGTTGGCAATAATTCAATGTAATTATATATATATATATATATATATATATATATATATATATATATATATATATATATATATATCTTTGATTATCTTCATTTTTTATTTTTGGTGATTATTTTTAATTTATTTTTTAATTTTTGCAATTTTTGTAGAAAACATGCCAATCATACTATTTATCATAGCTGAAAATGTGTAAAAACGTAGTTTTTAAAAATCTAACAGCTCATTTATGGCAGAGGCAGGATCATGCTTTTTCCCCAACTGACTGACAATAGTCCCTAAACAGTAATTTGGGTTAGAATATATTTACCATAATGCACAGTGTCCTGCAGCTGATTGTTGATGGCAGTTAATGTTTCTTGAAGTGAATTCAGTTGAATAAGTAAATAATCGCTGATCAGACGCAAATCATCTTTCTACATTTAGACTGAGACACAAACACACACACACATCTGCAGCACGCTGTGTGTGTGTTTTTGAGTGTGTGTGTGTCCAAGTCATTACATGCCTGCATGCACATGCAGTCTGTCTGCCTGTCAGCCCGTGCTCTGGCTATCTGTAGCCCAAATATAGTGCGATGCTTTGGTGTGATTACCGCTGAGCCGTACAGCTGCCAGCCGCCCGTCGCCTGTCGTCTCCTCTAATGAAGTCCTGCTCTCAAAGGTCACCGCGGCAACACTTATAAAAAGCCATACGGCTGCCGTCCTCCTTGTATTTACGCCTCAGAAGTGTCACACGACGGCGACATCAGAGAGAAAGTTTACTGCACAGAAATTTACTGTAAAAGTCCTGCATTGAAAAAGTTTCCGCAGTTTGTAACTTTAATTAGTAAAATGAGATATAAGTATAAAGTATTTATTATATCTGATCTGATCGGATGAAAAGACGAGCAACTTACCACGAGATGGCCCCAGACATTTGCAAGAAAAAAATTAAAAGTTACAAGAAAATTACCTGAAAATAAGCCAAACAACATTTTCAAAAAATGGACTTTAAAGTTACTAGAAAATTAAGATAAGGAACAAAAATGATATATAAATGTGATTTTCTGGGCATTTATCCCTGTTTTTGGATATATCAAATTTCTTGCCAAGTTTCCTGCCGGACACTTTTTGCCAAGTTGCTCATTATGTTTTTTTTTTTTCAATATTTTCAAAAGAAATCCAATTCATTTTCTCAGATTGATGTTGATCCAGGTGTGAAAGGGTTAATCTGCTGATGATGTTTGAGCACTTGTTTTTCACTGAGACATCGCTGCATCTCCTGCCAGAATATTCACACAAATAGTGGGTGTGTTTTTTTTCATGAGATATAAATGTGATTTCTGCTGGAATAACAGGACTAAAAGAGGCTGTTTCAGAGACAGAAAATTTGGATCTTCTGGGTGTTTTTAGAGTTTCATACGTGATACTAAACACAGAAACGCTGAAACCATTTTCTCAAAGTGAAGTCGTGCTCGTGAGTCATGGGAGCACATTGTTAGAGAAGCATGAGGTTTATAATCAGAGAGTAAAGATGATGTGGGAGGAATATTTTATCTAATCAGTTTAGAAGATTTTAAAAGCCAAAGTTCAAGATTGCTGCTTATAAATGATTCTCGCACACAAACACGTCAGATATGAGCTGCGGAAACTTTTCCCTCCAGCAAACGAGCTCCTGAGCTGCTCAGTCCCACACAGCAGACTGGTTTCACTGGTCAGCTCCCAGTGTCAAAGTGTAGAGTTGTTAGAGAGCGTGGTTAACGTCAGAGTTGCTGTTTGGGCGCGTGGTAATTCAGCTGGTTTCAAAAACTTTATTTTGTTTGTGAGTTTTAAGGGTCTTTTTAAGTTTTTATACTTTAAAATGTTGTTTGGAGAAACTCAGTCACCACAAAACACGTTGTACATTTCCTCAAACCATAAACGTGTTATGTTATGGTATAAAAAGATGTTCCGGCCTAAAATACCTGGTATTGTGCATAGTAAAAAGTTTTTTATTAAGATTAATTAAAATGTCAAAAAACACAAATAATTACCGAAAAAACTAATATAACTGACAAAAATCTTAAAGTTAATTCTAGTAAACACAAACAGCAGCTGGGGAAGAAGAATCACAAAAAAATAGATTTAGCAAAATGATCAGGATGTACAGGAAACAAAACTTTTTTTTTTGCAGAACGGATAAGACGGCGTTTGTTTCACCTGTTCACCCTCGTGAGATCAGACGAGCAGATTCGGGCCGCACGTGTTTGTTTGTGTCGATGTAGAACTGTGAAAGTGTAAAACTGTGAAACTGTGTGAGGTTAAAGAAAGAAAAACAAGCAGGCGCAACATTAAATATCTCAACTTACAGTTCTTATTTTTCACCTTTTGCGAGGTGAAAAATTGCTTCTCACACCAGCTGGCTTATTTTATTTGCAGATTTAGTTTGTGAAGACACAAAACAGCAGCTGTTGATCGTCTCAATTTGGATTTTAGTTGATGAGTTTACAGTAAAAACCTACAGAAGTGAAACAGTTTACCTTTAATAACTGACAGCAATCACATCTGAGAGACGGCAGCGTGACGGTCCGGTGAGAGGACACTTAACGCGCTTTTTATTATTTTTGCGTGAAATCTCACTTTGAGGATTTATAATTTGAAAACCTTTCAGACTGAAACCAGTTTGTAAAAATATGAGGACGTGTATTTTTAAGCTTCATTCAGAACCTTCAAACAAGCTTTGAATGTAAAAAACAGGACATTTAATTCAGCCCAGGATCTCATTTATTTATTATTTATTCATCCGTCATATTAGTTAGCTCTTCAGCCGAAAACTGATGTAACAAAGTGAGAACAGATCTGCTCTGTACCTGCAGCCTGACCACCAACATACAGCCCAACAACAAACAACAAACAACAAACAAACAAAAAACAAACTGGTTGTGTTTCAGCGAGTCACAGTTGCATTTTCAGTGGATTCTTAAATGTGAATGTTTGTTATGCTGTTTGTGGGGATAATAACACAAAAAGTTTTCACTAAAAATAGTTTGAGTTAATGTGATTTGACTTTAAAATTGGATTCAGTTTGTGTGTTTGCAACACAACATTTAGATGAAAAATTGAATAAAAACTAAAAAAAAAGTTTTAGTTTATTGGATTAAACTTTGAAATTGGATTCAGTTTGTGTTTTTGCAAAACATTTAGATGAAAAATTTAAGAAAAACTAAAAAAAAAGTTTAAGTTTATGTGATTAAACTTTGAAACTGGATTCGGTTTGTGGTCGGTCACATCATTTAGATGAAAAATTGCAGTTTTGTTCCAGCGAATGATGATTTAGTGTTTTGTCTTTGTGTCGATGGCGGTTATGAGGAAGTAATGAATAAGAAATGTGTCTGCGGGCACATGTCACAGAATCACAGCGCAGGCGATGCATTATCACTTTAATATTCACTCCAACATTACGCACCGCAGCCAATCGTGATAACGTGTCACACAAGACAAATGGCATCTTTAGGGTCATTTACAAAGTTAATTATTTTCTATCTGTGGAGAGAAACAGTCTCATAAATATCAACAAAATATATAAATACAGATATCATCAGTTTACACGACCGCAGCTCCTCTTCTTCTTCTTCTTCTACTGTGTGAAAGTTCGTCACCATCAAACTGCATCGTGTTTTTTCTGCCTGACGTGCTGTTTACAACATGCAAAGATCAGATGAAGTGAGAGAAAATGTCCTGGAGGAGCTTTATGTTCCCGAGAGGACGACCTCTTATCTGCCTTTACACTCACCGCCCACACACACACACACACACACACACACACACACACACACACACACACACACTATCGTTGTGGTTTTCGCTCCACAGTGAGGATGTATTTCACTGTAAAAGTTGTCATTTGTAATGATGCTTTCTGACAGATTTCAGTGAGGAAACTTGATTTGAGCTTTCACAGCGTGGTGTGTGAGTGCAGTTATTGATCAGTAAAGTGTTGATTGGGCAGACAGGTTATTGATCTTTGCATCATGTGATGAAGACGGGCAGTGGACGTTCTCGTAGGTGTCATTTCACTAATGCGTCTAAAAAGTGATGACATCAGGTGTCCTCGTCAGGTGATCAGTTTCAGTCAGTCTGATTTTGAGGACATTTGGTGCTCCTCCCGAGTTACTTTAGTGCACATGAGCACTATAGGCGGGTTTCCATTAACCCTTAAATTGTGCAAATTGAAATTGCGAATATAAAATACGACCAATGGAAACAAGTCAGTTCGAAAAACTCCCATTTTTATAATGCTATAGTTATTTTGCATGTTGCTGAGATTGCTCCTTTATTTTGAGGTCTGAAGGCAGGCAAATATGATTAAGATAAGATAATCCTTCATTAGTCCCGCAGAGGGGACATTTGCTGCAGCTATGAGGTACAGGATAAGCAGCAAAAGAACAATGCAAATAGCAAAAAGAATAATTGCAAATATGAAAAATATTAAATAACAAAAAACAAGGTGGCAGGTATAAAAAAAAAAAGTGCAAAAATATTAACAAAAATGTACAAGGTCCCAACTCAACAGGCTAGAAAAATGGGGTTGGAGTTTCCATCAGGAGCAGGATGGTAAATAATCTCTTAAAGAATCTAGTTGTGCAGAAAGTCGTCTCAGAGTCAAACTCAAAACCTCGTCTTATAAAAGTGAAACTAGACGCCACCATTGTGTGTTTTTTTGGCAGAACCAGCTGACGGGGTTCAGCACAAAATCTTGACTTTTGGAACAACATCTTGAGATCCAGAAACAGGAATCCTCCGTGTTCTCAGCTTCCTCCTCGTCGTACGTGAACTCTCGCCTCGTGAAGAGCTGCTTTTAGCACAGCTCTCACGGGCTTTCACACTCGCCGAGGAGGAGGACGCGCTCTCTTTTCTCTGACAAAGCGAGCGGGAGACGCCGAGCGCTGGAGGTATCTTGACTCGTCCTGACACGATCAACTTGACCTCGAGTCATTCTCGGCTTCTGGATGGAGGTCATCGTGCTGTTAAAAGCGGCGCACCCTGAAGTTCTGCGACGCCCTGCAGGAGTGTGTACGAGTGTGTACGAATCTTTAACATGTCTGTGTGCTGTGCTGTCACATGTGTGTGTTGGCAGGAGTGTGTGTGTGTGTGTGTGTGTGTGTGTGTGTATGTGTTGAGATTCGGTGGTGAAGAAAGAGGCAGATAACACGCTGAGAGCAGAGAGTCATACAGAGCGAGAGGAAGGCGTCAGTCCTCAAAGTCACAAAAACCTCTGAGCTCCGGTCTTCAAATTTCACTTCAATTCCTTGTGCCTTTTACAATTTATTTATTTTTATTTATTTATTTTTTTGCAAATTGCATGACATTTCTTTTTTCATCATTATTCATCATGTTTTTTTCTTGTGCTTTTGAAAGAACTCAAACCATTTTTCTGTAGAAGTTGTAGATGTTTTCTTCTAGTTTGAGATTTTGCAGCGTCGGCACGCTCGTCATTTCTCGTCGTCTCGGGCTTGTCGACTTTGATGAGATTGAAAGTTCATTCAGCTTTTAATCTTCTGCAGACTCAGATGTTTCTCTGTTCATGACGTTATCTTACGGTTAAAAAGATGAGTTTTCTGAAACCATCCATCCATGCTGCTTCTCTGCAGACCCGTTTGTCTTCAGCTTCTTCCTCCAGCTCTTTCTCTGGTGTGTCCTGGGTCTGTCCCAGGGTCTTCTGTTAGTTGGACATGTTCAGAATATGTCCACAAAGACACTGAAAACTCCTCCTGCAACAGTCCTTTCAGTATGAAGGATCAGCTCCACATATTCAGCATTGAGTGCATACTTTACATACTCGGCTCTGATTGGGCAGTTTTGTTCTCTTGTCACGTTCGCCGCTCACCATGAAGCAGTTCATCTCCAGAGCGCCGTGTTTCCGGGTGTTGTCTTTCTTATTTGAGTCTCCGTATTTCATCAAAATTACATCACACAGATTGAAAAAACCATTGAAGCTTCTCCATATTTTTTTTTTTTTTTTTTTGAAGAGCTTTTCAAAAGGTGCTTTTTCTCTCTGTTTCCAGAGGAAATCAAAAATGTCTAGGGTATCTTCAATTTCAGGATGTTTCTAGGATTTTAAAACATTTGTAGGATTTTAAGAAATTTCTCAGATTTTAGGAAATCAGTGTCTCAGCTGTGTCCTCTGCGGGTGTGGGGGATCCTCCTCTGGCTCTTTTTTGATCAACAAGCTCAGTTTTGATGCTGTTTTATGTCTCTGACACTTTATGGAGACTAAAAGGACAAAAACAATTGACAGTGTGAATCACTTTATTTTTATCCTGAATTAGAAAAAGCTTCAGGGGCCATATTTGGGCCATAACTTGTTGTCCGATAGGAAACATCTTATATTTAGATTTAGGTTTTCTGGTTTCTAATTTAGAGTGCGTGAAAAAGAAAGAACAGAGGAATAAAGAGCCTTCAGAAGGAGGAAGTCTTTACATCAGAGCGACAAACTCCACTCTACGCCGTTATCAGTGGTTTTTTTTGGGTCATTTCTGGAGCCACTGGTTCCTCAGCGAGCGTCGTCCTCGCGGGTTTGATCCCAGTCTGTTCCATTAACACGCTGTTAAAAGCAGCCTGTCCCCGGTGAGACGTCCACGCTCGCTGCCGCTCCCACCGCCTGTTAGAGCTGTTGTCGGGACGATGAAAACCACAGAGAGAGAGAGAAGCAGCAGAGCGTGATATAAACCAGCTAACTCCCTAATCCTCCCGTACTGGACCACTCCGGTCCCCTGAGCTCTGCTGCCGGCTGCAGAAATGAAACAGAAACACACAGCAGTTCTTTAGTTCTGCATCTTTAAACATTTAGAGGTTTCTCTCTTCACTCTGCAACAGTTTATTGGATGTTACCAAACACTACCACACACAGTTTTCTACTTTTTCAGCACATTGGCTGTTGAACAGTGTTGAACAAGGCTTACAAAGTGTTAAACCATATCAGAAATCTCAAGTGGACGTTTAGATTAATGGTTCCAATATTCAATATTTTTTTGAAAATCACAAGAAAACAACAAAATCAGCAATGTGTTATTCTGTCTCTCAGCCGCCACAAGAAAACGTTGGCATTTTACGTTTCTGAAACCACACATATGTAACATTTGTACATTTCATATGTGGCATTGAATTTTTATAATCTTTGTTTTCCTTAAAAATCACCAAAATTCTTTAAAGGCAAAAAATAGAAAAAAAAGTTGCCTTTGAATATATTTTAAAATTTGCCCCTTTTTTTAGTAAAACTAAAACTAAAAATACAAACAAACCCCCTCCCTTAAAGCCAAAACCCCCCACAAATTTTCAAGGAAAAAATCAGACGAAAATAAATGCAAAGAGAAAAAGGCTGACATTTTATTTTAGATTGTGTTAAAAATCACAATCAAATTTTACAAGGAAAAAAAAAGAGCGGTTAAATAAAAATGCAGACATCTTAAGTTGTATCCCTCTCCCCTGAAGACAAAATAAGGAGTATCGATGGTCGTATCAGCGAATGTATGGTCTTTTAAATTTGCCTGAAAGTCCTGGAAATGTGTTGGTAAAAATGTGTCTGAACCTTGATAGTAAGATAAACATTAAATTATCCTTTAGATTGTCTTTTTGTGTTTAGTAATAATTCCCAAGAGTTTTGCTCGGTCCTACATTTCCTCGATGAAAACATCTGCTTGTTCTCGTAAGAATAAAAAACCCCTCGAGTTGTAAAACAGCTACTATAAATAACGACGTCTTTACCGAGGAGCAGTTCATCCGTCAGTGTCGAGAGAGTAAACCCTGATTCTGTCTCGCAGCTTTCATGTTTCTGGCCCCGCCGATCAATATCTCATCAGCACCCCGTGAGCTTCTCGTGCTGCCGGGGGAATTTAACAAACACTTTATTATATTCACACAACACGCTTTCTCCCGAAAGGCTGCACCGTCTTCTGTCTCTGTTGTTGTTGGAGGATTTAAAAGCAGCATGATGTCAACAACATTTAGTTCAAAGATATTAACCCTTTATTTAAGTCTCTTTCCATCTTTCCTGTTGTGATAATTGTATGTGTGTTGATGCATGTGTCCTAAATGTAGTCCAGATTGTGTATTTGAGTGTAATCAGTGAATTTGCAGCTCAGCTCCTACAATAAGTCTAAAATACACTGTGGAAACTAAATAGTTACATTCAGACTGTTCAGGTCCAAAAATGCTCCATTGAAACCCATTCAAACTGACATTTTTGATCCCACAGCCATCAGAGCAGAAAAACAGGACTTGTATTATTTCTGGGTGTCATTCTGGGCTTTTGACTCTGAATTTGTCATTTTGACTATTTTCCACCTGATGAGGTCATTTTGACCATATTTGGCATATGGAGGAAATACATGCTATTTCCACTAGGTGACCTGTCACAGTCAATGTAGCTGCTGATCACTGACATATCCCAGACTGTCAGCAGCTACACTCACACACTGCCATATCCCAGACTGTCAGCAGCTACACTCACACACTGACATATCCCAGACTGTCAGCAGCTACACTCACACACTGACATATCCCAGACTGTCAGCAGCAAAATTAATGAATATTTGATATGTATGGTTAGGACTGATGCTGTTGTAAAAATTAAGTTGATGAAAGTAGAAAATAATTACTAAATTGTATTATTTTTTAGAGCTTGATTTAAAAAGCACATTTTGTATGCAGAGTGTATGATATGAGTGTGTGTGATATTTAAAGCGAGCCCTGAGGGTTAAAGTGTGGCGTTTGTTGATGTAGCATCTGTCAGTGTTTTTGAAAGTTTCTAAGCAGCTTCTTTAATTAACCTGCAGACCTCACGATGCCTCACGGTGCAACGTAGAAACTGACAGAAACTCAGAACAGCTTGTATTTGATGACAATATGTCAGACGTGCAAATAAATAAAAGAGTGTCATTGTTGAATATGAAAATGAGTGAGGAAGGTTATTTGTTGCTGCAGGGGGAGAGTCTGAAGGTCTGAGTACAACGAGCTTTTAAACGAAGCGTTTTGAATCTTTTTCTGTGTGAGACTCTCAGAGTCATCACAGGTGTCTCTTTAGAGAAAGTGAGAAACAGATTTGAGAGATTTTCTCTGCAGTGTCGACCTGACCGCAGGCTGTGCGGATTCATTTCCTCTGTCCTGTGTTTGATTTACTTATATTTTCCACTTGCCCGGTTCAGACTGGATCTCAGTGTGTGTCTCTCTGCGACCTGCCAGCTGACTGCAGGCGGCTCGTGACTGGACCGCGATTGGCTTCCAAAGTAGTTAAAATGCCTCAAAGTCCTGCTGGTGCATGGAAGTGTTCAAGTGAGAGTTAACCCTTTACAAGAAGTTGCAAGAAAATTACGTGAACATAAGTAGAAAAGAAAAAAATACTTGAAAATAAGCTATATATGTTTTTTATGGGGAGGAGGCAATTTGTGGCCCAAAAAATAGCAAGAAATTAGAAAAAACAAGACCAATTACCTAAAAATAAGCACACAAAAAAAGTGCAGAAAATTTAAAGATTATATGTAAAAGATTTTTTCTTTTCTGTAACATAATTTTAAATAATTATCATGATTGCGTTTTTTTTCTTCGTTTTTGGATAATTTTCTATAATCCTCCCCCTTTTTTACAACAAATTTTCTGGTCATTTTCTTCGTCACCTTTTACTTATTTCACACAATTTGTGGACCATTTCTTGTCTAGTTGGTCATTGCCTTTTTTCCCAATGCTTTTGCAAGAAATCAATATCATTTGTTCAAACTTCAAAGGGTTAAATTGCTTAGAAGAGGCATCTGAATGCAGTACAAGAAAGCTGATGTCAAAGCAGCTTTTGAAGGGTTAAAGGTATTAGCCAACGGGATATTTTGTGAATCCAGTGCTGCTGGATGCAGTGTTGTTCATTGAACGTGCTTCTGGTGAACTTTTAGATTTATCCTTCAAATATATTGCTTTACCAGTGAGGAGGAGACAAACCTGAAGTGTTTTTCTGTCAAATATTACACTGTAAATGTATGTAAGTATGTATATATAAGTATATAGACTTGGCATCTCCTACTTGTAGATATAACACCTGTAATATTAACCTTTACTTGAGCACACTTTGGAACATGCCTCACCTCTGAAGGTTGGTGTTATTTTAAACAGCGTGCCTAATTAAACGCAGCCTGTCTCACAGCTACATCTCATTGCTTACATTTCAGTTTCTGCCACTGTGGGCACAGAGATCTGTAATATCTAACTATTACATGCCATTACATGTCATCCCTGGAGGCGTGAGACGTGTGTCGCTGTTAATGATCAGTGTGGGCGGAGAGAGGAGACAGAAACACGATGCAGAAAATACCTCAGAGGAAACAGCAGAATAAAAATGTATCCAGGGGTATTTTTACACAATATCAGAACTTGCAGAACATATTAAACTCATCATTCCCTCCAGACATACTGTAGTATATAAAATGTAATATCCAAAACATTTCTTATGACTGCAGTTTTACTTTTCGCATTGTGTGAGAACACCAGCAGGAGTGTGTGTACACAAACAGGAAGCCACGCCTGAAAGCTTTTCCACAGAGCGCTGCAAGTGATGCAAAACTCCACAGGGCATCTTTTCCAATATCAGAGCCTCAGATGAGTGCACATAAAAACACGCAGAGCAGTGATACTCAACTGACGCCCCGTGGGCCAAATCTGCCCCCGAAAGGGTGCAGGGCGGCCCCCCGATCATTTTCTAATTCACAATAAAAAATAAAGTGATTCACACTGTGAGTAGTTTTTGTCCTTTTAGTCTCCATCAGGCGTCAGAGACATAAAACAGCATCAACATAGAGCTTGTTGATATGAGAAACATCCTGAAATCCTACAAATGTCCCTAAAATCCTGAAATCCTAGAAACATTGTACAATCCTTGTAACATACAAAAACCCAAGAAATGTCCTAAAATTAGGAAATATGTAACATTTCCAGAAACCCCCTAAAATCCACATGTCTTAAAGTTCCAGAAATGTCCTAAAATCTTGGAAACGACCTAAAATCCTAAAAACATCCTCAAATCCTAAAAACCAGAACAATCCTCCTCAAACATATCAAATTTCCTAGAAACATCCGAAAACACAGAATTGTCCCAAAATCCTAGAATCGCCCTAAAATCCTGGAAACATCCAAAAGTCTGGAAATGTCCTTAAATCCCTGAAATGTCCAAAATCCTGGAAAGTTTAGTGTCAGTGCTGATGTGGATTATTGAAATAAAAAAGCTGAAACTTTCTAATATCACGTTAGCTCATTCTGTGGATTTTGGATCTCACACAGACCGAAGTGAGACCTGATTTTTGCGCTACAGAAAAGGTCATTAAAGTGTCCATGAATCTTCCTCTGGGGACCATGCGTCTCTAGGACACACCTCATACCTCAGTGTGTTGGACAGACGGACACAGAGTCTCCGTCTTCAGTCCCCGGGACACAAAGTAGAATTTCATCCTGAAAACAGCTGAAATGTGACACTTGAGTCTCAGTCTGGTCGCTCACTGCGTCTCGTCTCTTTGACTCGTCTGACGAGGTCGCAGCTCGACCGCGACCCCTCACGCTGCAGCGGACGGCTCCGGGGGACGGGCGGGGACGATGACGATGATGAAGGCTGACTCACATGACTGACAGCGACACAAATGTGTGAGAAGCTCAGCGAGTGAGAGCAGAGAGCCAGACGACCGCAGGCCTGAGGATGTGACTGTAAACACGCCGTCCTCTTCAGACTGTTAGCCTTTTCTCCTCCTCAGATTCGTGACGGAGCACGCGGGTCAGACCGCTCCGTCTCTACGTCCGTCTGAGGAATAAAGACAGCAGACAATAGAGACAACATGTCACTGCAGGAGACGTCCGCAGTATTTTTTACCAGCCAGAGATATGATGAAAAGCTGCAGACATCCAGACAGTCGAGCACGCTCACTCTTCACCAGAGCACGCTCACTCTTCACCAGAGCACGCTCACTCTTCAGAGCACGCTCACTCTTCACCAGAGCACGCTCACTCTTCACCAGAGCACGCTCACTCTTCACTCAGAGCACGCTCACTCTTCACCAGAGCACGCTCACTCTTCACCAGAGCACGCTCACGCTTCACCACAGCACGCTCACTCTTCAGAGCACGCTCACTCTTCACCAGAGCACGCTCACTCTTCACCAGAGCACGCTCACTCTTCACCAGAGCACGCTCACTCTTCAGAGCACGCTCACTCTTCAGAGCACGCTCACTCTTCACCAGAGCACGCTCACTCTTCACCAGAGCACGCTCACTCTTCAGAGCACGCTCACTCTTAACCAGAGCACGCTCACTCTTCAGAGCACGCTCACTCTTCACCAGAGCACGCTCACTCTTCACCAGAGCACGCTCACTCTTCAGAGCACGCTCACTCTTCACCAGAGCACGCTCACTCTTCAGAGCACGCTCACTCTTCACCAGAGCACGCTCACCTTCACCAGAGCACGCTCACTCTTCACCAGAGCACGCTCACTCTTCACCAGAGCACGCTCACTCTTCACCAGAGCACGCTCACTCTTCAGAGCACGCTCACTCTTAACCAGAGCACGCTCACTCTTCAGAGCTCACTCTTCACCAGAGCACGCTCACTCTTCACCAGAGCACGCTCACTCTTCAGAGCACGCTCACTCTTCACCAGAGCACGCTCACTCTTCACCAGCACGCTCACTCTTCACCAGAGCACGCTCACTCTTCACCAGAGCACGCTCACTCTTCACCAGAGCACGCTCACTCTTCACCAGAGCACGCTCACTCTTCACCAGAGCAGCAGCACTCACTCTTCACCAGAGCACGCTCACTCTTCAGAGCACACTCACCTTCACCAGAGCACGCTCACTCTTCACCAGAGCATGCTCACTCTTCACCAGAGCACGCTCACTCTTCAGAGCACGCTCACTCTTCACCAGAGCACGCTCACTCTTCAGAGCACGCTCACTCTTCACCAGAGCACGCTCACTCTTCAGAGCACGCTCACTCTTCAGAGCACGCTCACTCTTCACCAGAGCACGCTCACTCTTCAGAGCACGCTCACTCTTCACCAGAGCACGCTCACTCTTCACCAGATTACGCTCATTCGTCCACAAATTGCAATAAATCAGTAAATTTATCAAATTTGTCTTAGAAATCTAGAAAATATTGTTTAGGGAAAAAAGAAAAAAGCTTGGGAGAAAGATAAATGTATAATTATCATAATTATTATAATTATAAGAATTAAAATTATGTTACTTAATTGTTGATAAACTGTAATTATTATATATTATGAGTTTTTTACTTTCTTTTTTTAACTAATTTTCATACAAATTAATTTCTTTCTGATATTTGCGTCTTTGTTTATTTCTCGTTGCCTTCTTCCCATGTTTCTTAATAATAATAATAAATCAATCTGCTGAGGTTTCTAAGGGTTACGTCACTGATAAAACATGCAAAACAGCTTTACTTTTAATTATGTGTGATATAGATATTATAAGCGTTGTTTTTGACGTGTATTAACCGAGTGTGCAGCGCTGGTTGTTACATTAATTTGACCTGTCGTGTCTTCAGTGTCTGAATTATGATTATCGGGCTAAAATTATCATCTTTAAAGTTCTTTACTCTAAACTGTCTAATTAATATGTTTTTCCTGTTGGAGGTTTATAGTCATACACGCGGTGCAGTGAGGAGGTTGTTTTCCCCCGAGGTTTGTGCAGTGTGTAGTTGTGTGTAGTTGTGTGTCAGTGTTTGGTGATCTGGAAGCCAAATGAGGACCTGTTAGAAGACATCTGGCCGACTGAAGCCCTGAAGACAGTGAGACATGACACACTTGCGTGTGTGTGTGTGTGTGTGTGTGTGTGTGTGTGTGTGTGTGTGCCCTGCTGCAGACACACAGCTGCTGTATATATATATCTTATTTTGTATTATTTCCTAAATATTCTGAATGCTTTTTTAGGCATTTTCTGTTTTCAATCATAAACAACTTTTTTTTTTTTTGCAGAGAAGAAAACTCTAGAAAAAGCCAGTAAACGTTAAAAATACTCTTTTTACTTTTTAAAATTTTTTTTTTTTTTTTTTTTTTTTTGGCAACAGCAGTGACAAAGCTCATATGTGGCTCACAGGAGCCATAAAATTAATCCTTAATTTGTTTTTTTTTTATTAAAATGTGCTTTCTTTGCTTTTAAACACTGAACTCATCCTGCAGATTTATAATTAGTTAATATAATTATTTATGTAAAAACAACTAAACTGCTTATAAATATAGTTTTCTATTCATCCTAACACAGAAATTAAAAAAAATATGTTTATGAGGGTAAAAAAAAGAAGCTTAAAACAGTAAAAACACCCTTCTGTATGGTTCAGCATATTTTGTTTTATGTCCCATGATAAAATATTCTCAACACTTTTTTGGCATTTTCAGCATTTTCATTTTCATGTTAAAAAAAAACTCTATTTCAGATAGGTTCTAAAGGTAAAGAAGTTATTTCCATGTAGTGTTCACTTTTTTTAAGTTATTTTTTTTGGCAACAGCAGTGAGCCATAAGTCCAACCAGCTTGTTATTAACTCTTTAAATTTTTATTAACATGTGCTTTCTTTGCTTTTAAACGCTGAGCTCTTTCTGCAGATTTATAATCAGTTAAGACAATGAAATAACATTTCTATGTAAAAAACGTTCATAAATATAGTTTTCTCATCATCCTAACACAGAAAATTTTAAAATGTAGATTCTTTATGAGGTTTTGAAAAAAAGAGGGGAAAAAAAAAGTTTGACAGTATATACACCCCTCTGCACTCAGAATGGTTCAGCCCGACTCCCCTCAGCTTTAAGTCCCATTGGAAGTTTCCACTTCCTGTTTGCCAGTTTGAACAGCAGCAGGTAAAGTAACAACAAACAATTCATCAGTTTAAGTTACAAACAACCAGAACTGAAACATATTTTTACTGGAATGAATCAATAAAGAAAATGAGTTTAAAATGAGTTCAGCAGTGAGATGATGACAGCATGTTACCGTGTGAGCGTGTCAGTGTTTGTTGTCATGTGTGTAAAAACATGCTAATGTTAGCAGTTAGCTCAAATCAAAGCTGATTTTAACAGTTAAAGTCTGTTGTTGTTTGATGGCTAGCAGAAAGTTTAACCCTTTTTTTAAATTTCAGGTAACACTCACTCTGCATCTGTTATTTAAAACATTCACTGAAACATGAACATTAGCTTGGTTGCATTTTTATGCAGGTATTAGGATGACCATGAAGTGCATGTTCTTTTTTTAATATGTTTATTATATTTTGGGGGTAATTTTGTTTTATGAAATTATTTTTTAAGGATAATTTTGTTTCTAGTTGTGAAACATTGATTGCTTTTTCATTTTTATTCTTACTATTTTGATTATTGTTTTTCTATTTGATGGTTCATCAGATTTAGAGGCTGCTTCACTGCACCAGCCAAAACTATCCATGATAGGATATTGACAATGTAGGAGCACCATAGTGAAGATGTAAGCATAAAAGCATATATTATTATTACTACTTTCATCTTCCACTCCGCCCCTGGTATATATATATATATATATATATATGTATATATATATTTTTTTTATGTAAAGATTAGATGTGTGTTAAGTGTTCCACCCATGCTGTATGTAAAAAACTATTGGTTAAATACATTTTTGAGAATTTGGCATCTGAACTACTGAATAAAGAGGAAAGTGTTGAATTTATACCCTAAAAGGGTAATATGGAGATACAGTCCTTAATTTGTAAACTGAAGGTCACATTAAAAAAAAAAAAAATAAAATAAGATTATAAATTATTAAAATTATTAACTTTAAAAATATAAAAGCACTTAAAATGTATTACTATTATTATTATTATTATTATTATTATTAATTATTATTTTGGCCTGAATACATGCATACATATAAACTAGCAACGACTAATTTATCGAAATACTTACATGTCCTGTCCATTTAATTAGCCCTTTAACCCCTAAATTTTAGGGGTTAAAGGGCTAATTAAACATATCAGTTATCGGAGGTTTAAATGACTTCCTATGAGGATGGATTTCATGCAGTGTTTGCATTATTTGTCCACCCCTGTGCATTTTAAACTCTGCAGTCAGACTGTGCGTGTGAGTGCAGGACGACCTGCAGAACTTGTGCAGCTCGGCTATCGTCTGCAGGACGCTGCATGTTATCACACGGCAGCAGAGGACCGGACGAGCCCCGGGCGCGTTGATAAGTGCAAACCGCTCGCTTCGCTCTCCCTGAAAAGCTTTTGTCGCTCGACATTTTGGCGGGACAACCCGTCACAGAAACTGCAGAGGCTTAGTTGTTTTTTGGGGAGTGAACTTTTCAAACAGGCGCTCGCAGAAAGGACACAAGCGGGAACAAAAAGCAGACAAAGCGAGCTGCTCCTCCGTGATCCGGGCGGAGCAGCAAGATCTCAGCAAATGCTGCATCATGTTCTGCAGATCAGAGAGTGAACAAATTAACTTATTAACCCTTTGTGTCTCTTTTCTTCTCTCTGCGTGTCTGCAGGCGGTGGAAACAAATCTGGCCTCCAAAGACAGTCACTGGGTGTTTGTCAATGAGGTAAGAACATGTGACGCCACACTCTGTCAAACATTACTGATGACAGTGATATTACCACGAATCTGAGTATCTGTAGTAAATAGTGGTTAAAAATATGGACATAATAAATTCCATCTGCAGGCTGCATCAGTTTACAAAAATACTTATTATTACCAGTGTTATACCAGTGTAACAAAACAAGCACGTAAGTAATAATAAATAATCATCCTTTCGAGGGTATTTTTTTAGCTACATGTAGCTGCTTTTCATGTGGTATTGTCCCATTAAAAAGCAGATGGTTTTTACCAAGAGCGCTCTGTGTTTCTACATTTTACCATGAGCCTTTTTTTGCCTAAACCTAACGATGGATGCCTTCCTTCCTAAGCCGAACCATCGTGACATGTCAATATGTGTAAACATAACCACGTGCTGCTTCATCCCACCATGTGTGTCTGTTAACATCACGGTGACGGCTTCCTGGAGCGTAAACAGCCGACGCAGAGTGACAGCGGCGGTGTTGGAAAAGCGGCTGTTTTTTGCTCAGTTAAGATATTTACAGCAGTGATGGTGATGGTGCCACATAAAAGCGATTATATTTTACTGAGACATCGCTGCGTTCCTGCTAGTGCCACAAGCAGATGGTTTTCACCTCCACTTCACTGTTGTTGTTGTTGTTGTTGTTGCTGTTGTTGTTGTTGTTGTTGTTGTTGTTGTTGTTGTTGTTGTTGCTGTTGTTGTTGCTGTTGTTGTTGCTGTTGTTTTTGTTGTTGTTGTTGTTGCTGTTGTTGTTGTGGTTATTACTGTGTTGTTGGGCACCAAAATGAGGTATTTGAAGCCAGAACACAACTTTTCTTCATATCTGATATCCATATATACCATATAAGTGTTCTTTTATGCCTTTAACTAGCCGCATGTTAACCGAAGCATCGTTTAAAGTTCAGAAACATTTACTTTTGGGATTGTGTTGCTAATAAAGCGCACTGAGAGGACTGAGACATTTTCCGTTTTTTATTTGGTTCAGACGTCCGCACGCTTCAGATCAAACCGGCTGCACCGGCTGGTATGAACCTGACTTACAGTAAAAGTCTCTTTAAAAGCGACGTCTCGATCTCAGGTGAACTCAAGGTTGTTTTCCAACCACATTAGCTCAAATTCTGATTTTAAAGAAGTCACTGATGGCTGCATTAATTACAGCTGATTGTGAGTGCGAGCAGAGCACAAAGGCTGCTCGCTGACTTTGAATAAAAAAAGCATAAAAAGCCGTGCGAGTTCAAGAGCACCTTCCTGTGTGTTTGTTCCCGTCCAGGATAAAAACACAAGCTGCGAAGCCTTTGGTGTCGCTTCTCTGGCGGCTGCCCTTTTCTTTTTCCCCCCTCGGCTGGGTTTCCGCCAGCGTGGGCGACTTTCCATGCTGGAAGTCAAATTGAAATGAGTGGGGGTGAAAAGAGAAAATGACAGCAGCCTCCACCGCAGCTGGGATCGTGTTAAATCCCAAAATACTGACATCTCCAGAGCACAGCGAGTCCTCTGACTCCTCGTGCCAAGAGCTTGTGAGCTTGTTTTGTTTTTAGATGATCTCTCCTGCTTAATTCCTCGTTCGGCTTCCAGTATCAATACCCAGGCATCTCTGCAGCCAATTAACCGAGCTGACAACGATGTTAACGGCATAATTCAGAGGGAGACTGTCATCTGCTGGAGGCTGAAAATCTCCCAGCTCACTTTCAATGCCAGATTTTCTTCTTCTTTCTTTTCCTCCCAGCTCGCGACCAACCTCCTAATCCACTTTAAATTCTCTGCTTTGTTTCAAAGTCATCGTTTAACTAATTATACTCTGAGATTTTAATTAACCTAAAGAGTGAAACTGTGTTCAGAGTCCCCCGAGTGGCTCATTCGGCAGAGTCTGTTTTTGGCGTGTAAAACCTTGTTTATGATCAAATACATTTTATTGATAAATGTGCGTTTGTGCTGGTTTCATTTCAGAAGCGTAGCGCGAGCGCGGCGTAACATCTTGTACTCGCTGAAGGCGTCTCTTTCATCAGCAAAGTCTTTAAATCATTCAGAATTGTTCAGCTATTTTAGCGCTTTTATTTCCACCTCCTACCTCCTCACGTCTTCCCTCCTTCGCTCCAACTGTTGATTTTGTCAAAAAACACAATAAAAGGAGATGAAAAATACATTCAAAGTAACCTTCGAAAACAAAAACTGTCATGAACACCTTCAGGCTTTTATCTGATGCCAAAACAGTTGAAATGTTCTCACTCTCAGAGTGATTCAGACTGCATGAGGCGTTTTTCAGTGAATCGACTTTATTGTCCCCCCTGAAGTCAGCATGACCCAAAATCATCGAGGCGATAGTCAGATCACAGGCAGCACGTTTTCATCTCAGTTCATCAGACATCATCGCTTTGTCAGTGGACAAACAAGTTTGACTCTCGATAAAGCTACAGAAAGTGGTTGTTTTTTAACGACACATGGATGCGTTTCCGAGCGGCGTTGTGTCCCCAAAACCAGATCAGGGCGTCCGCAGGGTTCTCAGAGTTAAATTTGAGACTTTTTAAAGTCCTTTTTAATACCAGCTAGAATGAAATTTAATGCCAACTTCAAGGCCAAACTGGCAAACGTCTAAAGGGATTGACGCAAAATCAGTGTTGATTTTTAAGCCCCAGAAGAAATGATTTTCCAAATAACAGAAAAACATGGTATTAATACTCACTTTCATATAAAATATCAAAATATCGGATAATATAGCTGATCTTATATCGCCGTTTTTTTCTTTGTCTCTCGGTGTCCTCCTCCGTCCACACACACCGAGTCATGTTTTGTAGAGCGCATGTGACTTTGTTGTACTTTTTCTTTGGGTTTAATGGCGGTTGGCATCCAAAAAGTCACATTACCACCAACCTTGTTACACATCATATGAGCCATAAAAGCGAAAAAATGTGTCTCCATTGCAGTTTTGTGATATATGTCTTTTTTTCGAATCGCCTGAAACACCACCTCATGCCAGCTTAAAACACTTTTTTTGGCTGATTGTGTTTGTTTTTGGTTGATTTATGTCTATTTGAGGTAACTTTGTGACCTTTTTTGTGTCAATTTAGTTATTTTGTGCCTCTTTTAGACAATTGTGTGTTTCTTTGAGGTAATTTTATGGCTTTTTAGTTGATTTGTGTTGCGTTGTAATCATATTGTGGCTCCTTTTGGTTGTTTCGCGTCTCTTTAAGGTAACTTTGTGTCTTTATGTAGTTATTTGGGGTGGATAGTGGATAAAAATGAGAAGTTGTATAAAACCAGAACTCAACTTTAAGTAGTACCAAATTTTGAGTTTTTTTCCAGCACCAAAATGTTTCGGTGTCAAATGTTTTGGAGCCTTTTTGTGCAGGTGCAGTTCGCTCTGTAGTCCTGCTCAGACAGTCGCTGTGCATGTAGTGCTGGTGGCAGTATATTACACAGCGAGGCGTGTTGTCAGCAGTAGGAGACTGTCCTTTTCACCCTGTCACCTCCGTCTGCTGCTAACACAAACAGCCACCGCCAGACGACTCCACTGACGCCAATTAAAGAGACCCGGAGACACAGAGACGTTGAGACAGGACAGAGACAAGAGGAGAGAGTAAAGAACAAACAGGTGTAGAGAGGAGCGGTGTTACTGTAATGAGAAGGAGGAGAGACGGGGACAGTAATTAACCAGAGGGGAGAAGGCGCAGAGACACTCGGTGGGCGGCAGTGAAGCCTAGTGGTTACAGCGAGTCTGTGAGGCAGCAGCTGTCAGCTTTAATGTGAGCAGCTCCAGGAAATCCACACGAACCCTTTGGACAATGAAATGTCCTCACATCGTTATCAGTTAAAAAAACATAAAGAGAGTCTTGAAACTTTGTGGTGAAGAAGAGAAATGGAAGCACTTTTATTGAGGAAGGTCATGGTGCTTATTTTTTTCCTCACCAAGGTCAGCAACAATAGAAAGGTTCAAATTTTGTGAAGTCAGAATCCATGCATAGATGTAACAGATGAAGGTGTGTGTGTGTGTGTGTGTGTGTGTGTGTGTGCGCGTGTGTGTGTGTGCGTGTGTGTGTGTGTGTGTGTGTGTGTGTCACAAATATTAATGTATTAATATTGGAGTTTTGTGAACATGTATTAATTAATCAGTGTTCTATATTAATGCACATGGATAATTTTTCACTAATAAATGAAGCAGTCAGTTAGTTCAGTTTTCCCACAATTCAGTGCAACATTGCTGCCATACGGTGCTGGTTTGCTAGAAATTTCTCTTCAACTGTAGAACTTTCAGGATGCTGCTGCACGTGGTTATGTTTAGGCAACTAAAGCACATGGCAACCAACACCAGGACGTCAACAAATGCACATCCTGGCACGGTGGAAAAAATGGTTAGAATAAAAAAAAACACATTCAGACGGGAAGCAAACACCAGATTCCAGCATGAAAAAGTTCGGTGCCTTTTGGTGTTGCGCTCTTATACCAAAAGCACTGACAAAGCGGCACCATTTTCGGGGTTCAAAATGAGAACTCCGGTTGTCATTAAACGGCTGTTTAATGACATTAACTAGTATCTCAGTGTCGCACCAACATCAGCCTCAGTCATAAAGCTAAGTTAACATTAGCTCCAGCCTCACAGGAAAGCTGCTCAGCCTTTTCCTCGTTATAAAAAGACACCGTTATAAAAAGACGTCTGTAAAACTGCTGACAGGACACCTGCAACTGCAACCAGGCTCAATTATGACTCTTAATATACTGAATTTTTGAAACATGGTGGTTTTATATTCGTCAAACTCCTCGAGTCGAGAAAAGCAATTTTTTCGGGGGGTATCCTGCCAACAATGCCTGATTGATGTGGAAATAAACTTACTCATAAACATACTGCTTTTCAAACATGTAAGATGCAGTTTCTTGTTGCTAATTTGAATCTATTCATTGAGTATAAGTTATTATCCATTTTTGTTTTTGCCTTTTTTTGTTAAAATTTGTATCTTTTTCTAAGTAACTAAAAACAAAAAGAAAAGTGTAACGGCAACATAAATCAGATGAAAGAAGCTCTTAGTTCAACACACACGGACATAGAAATGCCAAAAACTTTAAGTAACAGAAAAATGATTTATGAAGTGTATTTCTACAAGGTCTCAGGTCTCACAGTATATTTACCCTCAGACATGTGGAGCCTCGTCACTCCTCGAAGACTCTGAGGCCCCAAAAATACCTAAACCATGACTGTGGATGAGTTACATATTTGTGCAGTTCCTGTTATTATACACGATGACATTCAAACACTTTAATACTGAATAATTTTTCAGCAACATCAGTGAAAGGTGAAGTTAATGATGAAGCTAATTCAGTTTTCCTATTGGCAGAGTGGATGAAAACCGAAAAAAAAGCCCTTAAGGCTCTCAGGGTTCATTTCAGGGAGTCCCACCACTGTGAGGTCCAAAAACACTGGATGATAATAGTGCTGTATGAAAACTGAAGGGTTTACCAAAGCTGTTCGAATTCCTCCTGAGGGGATCAGGAAGGTGTGAACCAAATGTCACCACAATCGATCAATTAGTTGTAGACATTTCACTGATAAAACAGTAAATGTGAACCTCTTGGTGGCACTGGAGCAAAAGTCAGGAGATCATCCCGAGTCTGTAGGATTCATCCGTCGAGCACCACAGACGTCCGCACCAAATGTCACGGCGATCCATCCAACAGCTGCCGAGATATTTCAGTAAAAGCTAAAGACTTTGCTTTAAAAGGTCAGCAGCAGAAAAAGGGTTTTGGTCAGAGAGTCTGAGGAGGAACAGAGATCAGGGTTTTAAGTGTCATAATTCAGTTTTTACAGTCATTTCAAAAAACCTTTAAAAAAAAAAAACAAACTGGAAAAGTCCTGGAATTTGCAAAAAGCCATTTTCAGGCCTGGACCAGATTTGGAAAATTGAATATACCCTGAAAGTTTTGGAAAAGTCATTGAATTTTGTTTCAAAAACCTGTAGAGCAACATAATTATCATCATCAGAAATTTGACAATACAACAATAGTTTCTGTTTTTTACAGTTTCTAACTCCGATAGTGTAATTTTGGCAATTTTTTACGGAAAACATCCAAAATGTTATCGTTGTTTTTTTCCTTTTTGTTTTTAAATTAAAAAGAAAAGGAAAATTATCACCCAAATGTTTTCTTCAAAAATCACCAAAATTATTATTATTATTTTTTAAATTGCCAAAACATTTTCTTTAAAACCATCATATATTTTTTGTTAAAAAGCCAAAATGTTTCAAATATTTCCAAAATTTAAAAAAGTAAAAAGCAAATATGTTTTCTTTAAAAATTGCCAAAAATCCTGAAAAGAAAAAACCCAAAACAAAATGTGCCATAACTTTATTTTGTTTACTTTGTTTGTTTTTAATTGACAAAAATGAATAAATGAAATAGAAATAGAATAAAAATAGAAATAGAAATAGAAATAGAATAAAACTTTTTTCTTTGAAAATTGGCCAAAAAAAAGTTAAATCGACAGTAAAATAAATACAAAATAGTCGTTTAAAGATTTATCCCCCACAATAAAAAACATGAGTTTCTCCCCTTTTTTTGCACTACCCCCTCTCCTCTCATAAATACTATTAAAATATTAATTTCTTGTCCTGTTCTAATTCAGTTTTTTTAAATAATACCTATTTTTAAAAGCTGTTATACTGTAATAAAAAAGAACAAAAAATGGTCATTTCAGAGACTTTATGGTCCTAAATTTGCCTCAAGGTCCTGAGAATTTGTGCGTTGAACCCTGATAATTTGTAATAACTGATGTTTGACTTGAAATGTCTCGGCGGTGTGTTCAAAGACCTGTCGGCCAGGAAACGACCCTTCAAAATAACAAAGGAAAAGAACAAAAGGTGGCTCTGCAAACTTGTCACACACACGCTTTTCTAATCAGCAGCCTTTGTTAGCCGAGACCTCAGTTTGTTTCAAGGTTGTATTTTAAAAAGTGTTCGTGTTAAACAAACCTAATTACCTAAAGCAGCCAGTGGAAAGCAGTCGGCACGGACCAGATGAAAACGGACTCTAACTGTTAACGACACCAGCTCGGCTCTTTGAAATGCAAATCGGACGCTTTGCGAACAAAAGGCGGCCCAGGTTACATCACAGCCACTCCAGGTGAGGCTGTTAGAGCATCCGCCCGTATCGACAGCTAAATCCATCAGAGCCTTGTTTCTTCGCGCTGCTTTCTTCTTCTTATCTCTCCTCCGTCACCAAACCAAAGGCTAATGACTTGTTAGAGTGCAGGTAATGAGAGCGGCCCGCTCCTCCGGCGCCGGATTAGGAGGTAAAAGTCTGTTTGAAAAATAATCACGCTGATAATAAATGAACTCCAAACTGTGACTTCATCTCATTTATTAAAATAAAGAGCAGGAGATCCAATAATGCAGCGCCCGATTATTCCATAAATTATATTTTTATAGACTGCACGTTGTGTGGAGTTTAAAGTTTCACTCTGCAGAGTTTTAAAGGATTTCAGTTTATTTTTAATCAGACTCTGTTGCTGAGTGTCTCTGCCTCCGCCCAAACTAACAGTCACTGTATCAACAGACTCTCAGTGTGAAAGAGTTGTCTGTAAATCAGCCGATTTGTATGTTGAGCGTTAAAACGCCCATAAAAGGACTCGTTTCCTTTTGGTCCGATAACATTTAGAAAGTCCGGAAGAGATTTAATCATTTTAACTCATTCAAGTTACCAGAGTGCTAAACCCAAAATTAGGTGCTCTTTGGCCTGCCTGATGTTTAAAGAAAAAACTTTTAACAATTGTTAAAAACAAACATGAAAGATAATAATAATTGCTGTTTATGCACTAAGTCGGCTTTATTTGAACAAAAAAAAAAACGTGAGAAGAATACAACTTAAAAAAATATTATATATATATATATATATATATATATATATATATATATATATATATATATTATACATCTTGTAATTTTCTCGCAGTTTGTTAAACATTTCTTCCTAAGTTTTTGTGAAATGACAGTATATACACCCCTCTGCACTCAGAATGGTTCAGCCCGACTCCCCTCAGCTTTAAGTCCCATTGGAAGTTTCCACTTCCTGTTTGCCAGTTTGAACAGCAGCAGGAAGTCAGTTTGGTGTTATGGACGTAAGAAGGACAGTGGAGAAGCAGAGACGGTGGCGCCTTCGGTCTTCGGTCACCTTTGTTCGATGATTTCGAAGTGTCCTCCGGGGTGTGAGCTCACTGCTGCGTCTGGCGTTACAGGTGAACACACCTTTGACTGCACGTTAGATTAATGCTTTTCATCGCTGCAGAAAACTTCATTTAAACTTTGAAGCGAAGAGGAGAGAACATACGTTTACATGCACGCTAATATTCCGCTAGTTTTGGCGCTCCGCAGTTGGCCCTGATATTCCAGCGTTGACGGTCCCGCTAGAATTTAGCCGTAACTGTTAGAGCCGAGTCGCAGGTGTCCATAAATGTCCCTCCACTTTTAGAAAACAGTGTGTCCATCCATCTGGTGCTGCCCTCAGGACAACCTTTACATTTTTAGTGTTTAGTTGTGTAGTGTGTGTGTATACACGTATATATACAGAGAACCTGGATGTCAGCACTTCAGTCAAAGTTACTTTTAATTTAAGATTCAAGAAAAAAAATTTTAAAAAAAAAAAAAAAAAAAAAAAAAAAAAGATTTTCCCAGTTTGGTGGAAAAACTTGATCTGCCTGCAGAGAGCTCTGACCTCAACTTAAGGTTTTTTTGTTGGTGTTTTTTTCCAGTTTACTTTGTGTTAGTTCATCAAAACATTAACAACTCAGTGTCACCGAAGGTTCTGTCTCATAGCTTTTTTGGAACTTCTTGTATTTTACAAAATCTTTTTCCAGCTTTCAGGTATTTTTTTTTAATGTCTAAATTTCTATTTTTCTATGGACGCCTTGTCCATGTTTGGTTAAAGTTTAAAAATGAACATTGAACAGTTTCATGTTATTGAGTGTTTTTAGACTGTTTTTTTCAAGACATTTCTAGGTTTTTTGGACATTTCAAAGATTTTCAGATATTTCTAAAATGTCATGATGTTTCTAGGATTTTAAAATGTTTCGGGTTTTGTAAAGTGTTTGGACAAGTTTCTAGAGTTTCATGATGTTTCTCGGACTGATGCTCACATATTTATTTTTGTCTTTCTGAGTTGACTGGACGCAGGATAAAGTAAAAACCTCTCAGCAAACACAGACAGACTCTTAATGTCTCGGCTGCAATTACAGGCGCTGGAATCAAACTTGTTTTGACTTTAAAGCCTTTAACCTGACAGAATGACATGTTCACAAAACTCCGATAAATGAGCTGCAAATCCGTATGACTTTTGTTTACAGGCCCCTGCTCACTTTTAATTGGACAGCAGGAGCCTAAATGCAGAAATGCAACAAAGTGGACTTTTCTATCAGGCTGAAGAAAACAAACAGAGTCATTAGTGGGGACTCCTGTTCAAGTCGTGGTCTGTAATTATGTTTGGTGTTATAAAGCGTAATAAAGCTAATATTATTCATGGATTATTTTTGTGCTTTTAGAGGTAGATTGAGGCTATCTATAATTACACCTCACAGAAAATAATTGGGTTTCTCTCTGTCAGAGCAATTAAACGTGCATCAATAAAGGCGGCGTTTTCAACGGCCTCTGTGAGTCCTGCAGTCACCGCCATTTGTTTCTCTGTGAGAAAACTGCCTGATTGCTGCTCTTCATTAATTTGGTGGAGGAGGTGAACTTTATTTTGTCCATCAGGTGCTCAAATACGCACTTTACCTGTTGACACGCCTCCCGGGACCCTGTCAGGGGCCAGATTTGGCCCGGGGGGCGTATATTGAGTATCACTGTGCTACAGTCATCTAAGGAAAGCTGCTATCAGACAAAAAAAGGATCAGTTTTCTAATAAAGACGCATACATAAAAGTCATTGATGTCTCCTTCACTTTCTGCAGGAAATCAGCGACACAGAGATCCTGGAGCTTACCCACAGTGCACTGGGGCGCATGACGGTGATCCGGCAGATCTTCCCCATGTGGAGGGACAGCAGCACCCGCTGCATGAGACACAACCACCGGATCTCGTCTCTGCTGTGTGACCCGCAGGAGGGATACCTGCAGAACCTGGAGGTAAGACACCGATCATTAACACCAGGTGGAGACGGACTGTCTCTGTCTCCGGGATCAATGCTCCGAGGACAGTTTGTTGACTTTCACCGAGTTTTAGCTGCTGCTTACGGAGAGTCTGGATAAAGGATATCCTGACAAAATTAAGCTTTACAGATTTATATATCAGTCTTGGTTGTTGTAGAAGATGGTTGAAGGCGTAATGCAGAGGCAAGACACCCGCCAAGCTGCAGACTACAAATCCCCCAAAAAAGTTTCTTATTTTAGTGAGCCATCGCAGCTTTGTTGGCACGAAAAACTAGTTTTATAACAATATATCGCTGTTTCTTACATGGATTTTGATTTGAGACCTGAGCAAACTGTCTTAATTTCTTTAAAAGACATCCGAATTAGACAATGAGCAACTTGAAAAGAAAAGATACAATAATAGCAAAAAATGAGTGAAAAATACAAGAAAAAAAGGAAAGTAAATCGATCACATACCTACAACCTCAAAGCACACAAAGACAGAAAAATCAGAAGAATGACTTCCCAACTCTGAAACTCGCACCGTCCAACATCACATGAATGTGGAGGATTGTATATTTTTGGAGCTGGAGCGTTCATTAGGAGTCCTTTTATGATATATTTACAATTCTATTATTCATTAGAGCGCACTCTCGGAGCGCAGATCGTACTCTGGGCACAGACGGAGCAGCAGAACATCAGACGCAGTAAAAGTGAAATGTAACCGTTCATGCTGCTGGGTCTAACAGTTTGCTTTCACTCACTCTGCAGTAGCTGCTCCTCTTATCAACAGATAAGTTATCCACACAGTGACTCAGATTCCTCAAACTGCTGCTGAAGGGAAAAAAAGAACAAAAGTAGTTTGCCTGCATTCAAAAACCCACAAATACGTCCGAATTTAAAGAGGGGACCCTGAATTATAAAAAAGGGACACCACGTGATAAAAAGGTTAGGAAAAGGTAAGGACGTTATTGCACGTTAAGGACTTTCTTTAGAGTTCCCACCACTCCACATCTCGTTGTAAGCTGATGGCAAAATGTTAAAACTAGTTAAAATAATGTCAGTTTCAAAATGATCAGACTTTTTAAAAACACAAGTTTCCTTTAATGTGAAAGTTAAGAGTCCAGTCAGAGTTACAGAGGACAGTTTTTTAATAGATTATTACCTCCAGTTTGGAATTTGTGTCCTGAAACTACAAACTTTTTCAATTTACTCAGAATAATGTGCGTCCTCGAATTACTAAAATCCCTCTCTGTAATATTTTATTGGTGTCCTCCGGTGTCTCATATGGAGGACAGATCGTCCTTCGGAGAAGAATGTGACAAAGATCTGTTTAACAGCCGAACACGAAGATTCACCTCATTCCAGGATTAAAGTGGTCCGGCTGCAGGAATGCTTGAGGAGCGAATTCAATACTTTGAGGCCAAAATGTATTCGTCATTCAAACGATCAAATTATTCATTTGAAGGGACAAATTAAATAATTGGAGGGTACAAACGATTAAATGAAGGTAAAAAGAATTTCAGGACAGATTCCTCAAACCTTCTTTCCCTTTTGCTTTAATACTTTCTGTAAGTGAGTCACAGTCTGAAGACTTTAACAAAATCTGCATTTGACTCATTTCGGAGCCCCGGGCGTCCATGGTGTGGGGCCCAGGGACGCACACAGATACACACCGCAAATCCGTGAGCACATTCATAAATTCAGCCGCCCACACTGTGGTCTTACAGTACGGTGAACGCCGCGAGGCTGTCAGAACGAATCTCAGTGTTCAAATATCAGCTGAATGTTAAATGAGGACACACGAGGTCTCAGACAGCCGACGCGCTGCAGCAGCATCGCAGAGAGACCGCATGATCCTGTACACACATGACGTCATACATGCATGACATCATACACGTATGACGTATAAAGGGATTAATACAAGGAACTGTTTTTGTACTTTTAATAAATATGAGGTGCCAGAGTAAATAAAACAGCATCAAAATAGAGCTTGTTTAGAGGCGTTACAGGATTATATTTTTTTTTTTAAATCCAAGAAATGTTCTTAAATCCTAGAAACTCCTAAAATCTGAAAAAATCCTGGAAATCTTAGAAATGTGCTAAAATGTGAATATCAACCTAAAATCCTAGAAATGCCCTAAAATCATAGAAATGTCCTATAAAATTATAGAAATGTCCCAAAATCCTAAAAATGTCCTTAAAATCCTGGAGATGTGTTGAAATCCAAATATTGTCCTAAAATACTGGAAATGTCCTTAAGTCGAAGAAATGTCCTTAAGTCGTAGAAATGCCCAAAAATTATAGATATCGGGAAAATGTCTGTAAACCCCAGAAATGTTCTAAAATATGAATATTGTCATAAAATTCCTAGAAATGTCTGGAAATCCTAAAAATGTCCTTAAAATCCTGGAAATGTGCTAAAATCCAAATATCGTCCTAAAGTAAAAAAAAATGTCCTAAAATCCTAGAAACTTGCTAATATCCTAAAAGACGTAAAATCCAAGAAACATCCTGAAATCCTAAAATCACAGACACGTGTATGTGTCGCTGTGACGGGCCCCTGGCTGACTGAGGATCTCTGATCCACAGTTTATGGTTATTTGGAGTTATTTATGAACACACAGTCGCTATGCAGCGCCTGACTTTACACACTGTCATAGGTACACACACACACACACACACACACACATATACATACACACACACACTGACTATTATTCCCAGTTATGAAATATCACAGTGATGTGAGTCTGACAGCAGGCAGAACCATTACTGTAATTCACATCGACAAATGTGTGTTTTTTTTCTGTCTTGTTTTGACATTTGTGGAGACGAGTGTGTTTTTCTACAAGATGTTTGACATCAAAACACAGAGGTCACACACACACACACACACACACACACACACACTCCGTCTGCTGCACGTCTCTTTACTGTCGCTCTACTTTCAGTTTATCTTTTCTTCCTCTTTATTTCTTTCGCTCTCTTTTCCGTTCATGTCTTTCTTTTGTTCCACTTTTTTGTTTTACTTTAACCCTTCTTCTCTTTAATTTCTCAGTTCACTCTTCTCTCTTCATATTTTACAGCATATTATTAGCCATTGTAGACAAAATTTAATAAAATAAAATTCAAATTAAATAGGGAGCCAAGGGACACGGGTAATATTCAAAAAAGTGCAGTATGAATCCAAACAATGCGCTGAAAATTTGAAAATGTTTGAATTTTTTTTGCTGAACTATAAAGTGTTTGGAAAAATCTAAATACAAAGTGCAAGTGAGGAGCTATATGACCGTCCTCCATAAATCATAAACCACCTAAATATTCTCTCTCTCTCTGTCTCCCCTCCATCATTCTCTCACCCGTCTCGTTCTCCTTGACCTTTGTCAAACCTCTCTGTCCTCACCTGGAGCCTTCGGGGAGCAGGTGAAGGAGGACATTTGTCTCAATAATTCATGCAAAACAGGGTTAAATGTTCATAGATGTCGTTCACCCCGCAGCTCCTCCCTGATGGAGGAGAGACAGAGACAGAGACTGAGACAGAGACAGAGAGAGAGAGCGAGACAGAGACAGAGACAGAGACAGAGACAGAGACAGAGAGAGAGAGAGAGACAGAGACAGAGACTGAGACAGAGACAGAGAGAGAGAGCGAGACAGAGACAGAGACAGAGACAGAGACAGAGAGAGAGAGAGAGAGCGAGACAGAGACAGAGACAGAGACAGAGACAGAGAAGACAGAGAGAGACAGAGACAGAGAGACTGAGACAGAGACAGAGAGAGAGAGCGAGACAGAGACAGAGAGAGAGACTGAGACAGAGACAGAGAGAGAGAGCGAGACAGAGACTGAGACAGAGACAGAGAGAGAGACAGAGAGTTAGAGACAGATACAGAGACAGAGAGTCTGAGACAGAGACAGAGACAGGTCGTCAGGACGGACACCATCACTCTGAAGGGAGCCGATTGTGTTTCTTGCAGCTGAAATCTGAGTTTAGTAACTTAACCCTTTGAAACCTGGAGAGAGGACACTTGTCTTGTGCTGCATTCAGATAACTTCACAAAATATTAAACCTTAAAAGCAAATTGGTTTGTTTTTGTTTAAAATTATCAGAAAAAAAGGCAAGAACTGTTCAGCAAACTGCAAGAAATTACTAGATTTGGAAAATTATTATTTAAAAAAGGGAAAAATGTCCCAAAAACTATATTTATAATTATTATAATTAGATTTTTTTTTTTTTTTAATTTGTCATCATAAGCTTTTTTTTAAAGCAATTTCCTTGTTTGTTTGTTTGTTTTACTTTTTTTGTAATTTTAAGGTAATTTTCTTGTACTTTTATTTTATTTTATCTTTTATTTTTTGCTAATTTTCCGGTCAGTTTTTCTTAAGTTGTTCATTGCCTCCATGTTTTTGGAAGAAAAGCCATCGTATTCAAGTTTCAAAGGGTTAAACAGTATGCCAGTGTAACCAGAGCAAGAACAGCTGAATGTAAACCGGACTGTAAACTGAAAATTCACTTTCATTATTCATGTAAAACAGCGTTGGAGGAATATTGTCTCTGTAAGAATTAGAGCGCTGAAACAAACAAACTGAAGCTTCTGTGTCGAACGTTGCGTCGACTTTTCTTCTCTGCCATCATCAGCGGTGAAGCGTGTGAACAAAGATGACAGATTTGAGGCCTGACCTGTATTTTCCTGCCGACAGATTCACTGGTTGTCTCTGTATTCACACACCGGTTTGGGAGCGACGGCGCTCCACTTCTGTGTTTTACATTTGGGTCACAGATTGTAGCTTTTTGAAAATAACACGAGCCTGCACATTTTCTTTTCTTCTGCCGCTGTCTTTGTCACAGAAATTTGTTCTCTTCACATTTTATTCTTTCCATGACAAAAGAGGACGAGGGGAAATGCTTTATCTGTGTGTGTGTGTGTGTGTGTGTGTGTGTGTGTGTGGCCTCAGGCTGCGTGCTGTACAGACTTCATGCCAGTCAGCTGTACTCATCTGGACGCAGTGATGCTCATTTGTCACCCTGCATTTGGTCTCTGCTCCCTGCCGTAGTGTGTGTGTGTGTGTGTGTGTGTGTGTGTGTGTGTGTGTGTGTGTGTGTGTGTGTGTGTGTGTGTGTGTGTGTGTGTGTGTGTGTGTGTGTGTGTGTGTGTGATTTGTCGGTGTGTGTTTCCTCTGGCCTCTGCAGCTCGGGTTGAGAGACGACATGATCACATGATCACATGTGGACAGGCTGGCTACTAGCCGGCTGTCATCTCGACACCATCCTGTGTGTGTGTGTGTGTGTGTGTGTGTGTGTGTGTGTGTGTGTATGTGTATGTGTGTGTGTGTGTGTGTGTGTGTGTGTGTGTGTGTGTGTGTGTGTGTGTCAGCAGTGCTCATGGTGGTGTTAGTAGTTTAGAGGCGGCAGATGATTCATAGTCCAGCTGTGTCACACATGTGGCCTGTGTGTGTGTGTGTGTGTGTGTGTGTGTGTGTGTGTGTGTGTGTGTGTGTGTGCGCGCGCGCTAAAACAAATGCTGTATGTTTCAAATTTTGGTGAATATTTGACACTGCACAGAAAATAATAATGTGTAAAAATCAATGTTAATGTAAATCACTGACACACCCCCAAACTGTCATAACGAAAAAAGTACTTAGCATGTAGTATATAGAAAATAATTTTTTGTTTATTTCACCTAAAAACATTGTGGCATCATGACAAAAACCTGGCAGTTAAAGGGTTAAAATTCTGAAAATTAATGAATATTTGATATTTATTATTAGGACTGATGCTGGTTTAAAAAAATAAACTCAATGAAAGCAGAAAATCATATTAATGTTTAATATTTTTTAACGCTTGATTTTGAAAAGCCCATTTTTTCCTCTTCCTCTCTCCAGGTGTCCAACCTCTACCTGTACGACAGCGTGCTGATGCTCGCCAACGCCTTCTACAGGAAGTTGGAGGACAGGAAGTGGCACAGTATGGCCAGCTCAACTGCATCAGGAAGTCCACCAAGCCCTGGAACGGAGGCTGGTCCATGCTGGAGACCATCCAGAAGGTACGTGCTGTCAAAATCACCGACAGATTCTGTTAAAGACTCATTTATGTTTATTTTAAGGGTCATCAAATCACCGCCCTCATGCCTCCGTGTCCTTTATGTTGCCACAGATTCGGCCAACAGATGGCACTAGAGAGTCAAAAGTTTCTGACAACAGCCAAATGAGACCAGGAAGGAGGTCGATATTTTGTGCCTTCTGACGGAGGCCGCGCTGTAAACGGCGACGTCTCTGCGACCTTTAGATTCAAGGCAACATGTGGACTTTTCACTAATTTCAGTAAATGTCATTACACATCGTGCTGATTTTGTCCCTCTCTGCCATTATTTCATTTTTTGGATTTCAGGATGTTTATAAGGTTTGAGGACATTTCTAGGATTTTAGGGGCCAGTCGCTGCAGCCCCTTAGGTGTTTCAAGGATTTTAGGACATTCTTTGATTTTGGGACATTTCAAGGATTTTAGGACATTTGTGGGATTTTAGGACGTTTCCTGGATTTCAGGATTTCTAGTATCTTAGGACATTTCTAGAAATGTTACACATTTCCTAATCTTTTAGGACATTTCTTGGGTTTTTGTATGTTGCAAGGATTGTAGAGTGTTTCTAGGATTTCAGGATTGTAAGGATGTTTCCAGGATTTTAGGATGTTTCTCATCTTTTGGGATGTTTCTGTGGTTTTAGGGTATTTCTGAGATTTAAGGACATTTCCACAACTTCAGGACATTTCTATGATTTTAGGACATGACATAGTGTCTCAGCTGTGTCCTCTGTCGGGGGTGTGGAGGATCCTCCTCTGGCTCTTTTTTTGATCAACAAGCTCTATTTTGATGCTGTTTTATGTCTCTGACACCTTATGGAGACTAAAAGGACAAAAAAATTCACAGCGTCAATCACTTCATTTTGACTGTGAGTTAGAAAAAAGTTCGGGGGCCACTTGGCTCCCTATGGGGGGCCAGATTTGTCCCGCGGGCTGTAAGTTGGGTATTATTGCTTTATAGTCTTGTGATATTTCAGTATCAGATCAGCCCATCAGACTCCTCCAATAATCCGCAGCTTCGCTGTTTTGTCGTCAGCTTCCACTTGATCGATCGTAGTAATTTGATGGAATCCCAAAGTGAGCATTACGTTTCTGTTCACTGAATCATTAATATTTGTGGGATTGCAAATAGAAATGTGTTTTAGATTCTTTATCTTTTTTTCAAATGAAATATGGCAGCAGTTCATCAAAGATGTCCACGTTCTCTGAAGATGATCTTTTCAAGGCTGTTGAAGTGATTAGCAGCTGGAAGGTGCTTGTTATCTCTCCGTGGCCTTCGTCTGCTCTGCAGCTTCAGTCTGATTCAACACATCTTTTACGGGGGGGGGTGTTGTTTTTTTCCATTAAGCATTTAATTGAATAAACCTTTGAAGACGGAGGAGAGCGTGCGGAGGAGAACACTGAAGCATGATTAGATTTTACAACAACCTTAAGAAAAAGAATAAACAATTTATTTGTTAACGAAGGTGAAATCAAACAGGAAGCACCGCCGCTGAAACATGAAACGAGAAAAGCCGTTCATCCTAAACCCTGATGTGCATCTAAATTGCGTCGAACAACCTGTAGTGCGGTTCTCACGGTCTAATTGGTGAAAGATGTTTTTGAGGCGCACTGATGAGTCCCTCAGAGCATGAAGAGCGCCGCGTTATTAAAAAAACATCACTTTGTTTCTTTGACGTTTCTCGTGGTAACGACCGCCGAGCTCGTTAGTGATCTCTCTGTCTTTTTCTTGTTTAATGTGCTCACACATATAATCACTGAGGAGAGCATTTCAGACAGCAGCGCCTGGTGCAGAGTGATGTCTTTACTGATGTGGACCTTTGACGCCACTTTATGTTTTTTAATGATATTGACAGAATTACCCAGAATCCCAGATAATCACCTCGACAGTGCTCTGCGTCAGAGCTCTGAGAGGACGGCTGAAAATGCCGCCGTCTGCACGTTTTCTCTCTGTTCCCGAAACATAGTACTCAGAGCACTCAGATCTTTACTTCAGTGCAAAGTGCAAATACTACAATGTAAAAATACTCATATGCATTGAAAATCTTACCCAAAGTAAAAGTACTAGCATCAAAATGCATTTAAAGCAGAAAAGTAAAAGTTCTCATACATGTAATGCAGAATGGCCCATTTCAGAATATAAAATAAAATAAAATAAAATATATTATCAGATTATTGATGCATTAATGTGTTCATCATTTTAATATTGCAGCTGGTAAAAGTGGAGCTCATTTTAATTAATTTATAAACCACTGGGTAGATTTATCTACAATAATTCCTTATCATTTATAAGTATATTTTTTATATCATATTTTAATAATCTAAATCTGCACATTAATTAAAGCTGAATTTGTAGCACTGTAAAATAGCTACCTGGAGTGGGACTCACCAAAGGCCCCATGATACACAGAATACTGTCACAATATAATTTTATTACGACTTAAAATGTTTTGCGATGTACAAAGTGTTTCAACAACATATTAATATATACTGAGTTATTACCTTTTTTCATCTGAAAACATTTGTTTTTAATATAAAACGCATACGTTTTTTATCAGTTCATCTCACTTCAGTTATTTTTATTGCAAAATGTATCCAATGGACCAAAAAAGAGCAATTGATATTATTATTGTAGTAGGCTACCAATGGTTTTTTTTTTTTTTTTTTTTTTAAAAAAATTGATAATTTGTATAATTGCATCGGTGTTTTGATACACATTTATTGATTATCTAAAAGAAATCACATAATATATCTATCTACCTCTTTAATGTGCTGAGTAGAAGTAAGAATAAAGTAGCATCAGATAGACATTTTTAAGGAAAGCACCTTAAAATTACGTTCCAACATCGCTTATTCGACTACTTTTCAAAATATGTATATTTCCAAATATTGCAAAACGGTGATGACAGCAAATCAGTTGTCTGCTTTTCCAATGTTTATTTTTTTTTGCATTTTTTTAGCACGTTGACTAGAGTTTATTGGAAAAACCATCCTTCATTCATGAGCTTGAAATTTAACCTAAATAATGCAAATGACATTTTCTGGCGAAGTCCTCATTCAGCTTGCAGCAGTGTGCTGCAGTTCTTACTCAGAATAAATGATTTCAGCCTGATAATTGGCCACAAATTCATTTTTTTTATTAAGTGTAGCATCACAGTGAAACCCACCAGCTACAAAACAGTTGGTTATATTATGTAATTTCAGTCTAATTCTTATGTTTCGTGGCCCCAATACATATTCTGCTGTTTGTAAAGCTCTTTTTAGTTGTGTTTTGTCCACAATGGCGAAATGACCCAAACAGTATTGTAATCAATAGAAATTGTTGCCAAAACTTAAAAAGAGAGACACAAGTTATGTCGGTTATAAGTTATGAGAAGTCATTTCTCGTCGAGGCACAAAAATGTTTCCATCATTTTGTCACAATATTCTCCAAATGCATCTTTGTGCCCATAAAAATTCCTATTTAACTTTGAGCGGTTTTTCTTTTTATGAGTTTCGCCTCCGTGTCAGAAAGTCATTCGAACAGTCTGAATTTTACGTCGACTGTTTTTCCTGCAGAACGGTCCATCACCGCGTCTCATACAGGAACAAAATGTCCTGTTTTCCTGAACTTGAGCAACATTTCCATCAGCCGCCGTCTCTGTGACTTCTTTGCTGATGAGATGGAAAATGACTTTGTGAGACGACGGCAAACACAGAGTGAAAAATGGACGCTGCAGAGCACTTTCACTCCAAACATTTTTTTCCTCGAGATGTAACCTTCCTGTTTATATTGAATGTATTTTTATATATAAAGTTGGCAGCCTGAATGAAAATACCTGCGAAACCCTGCATGAAAAATCCTGTTATCCTCATAATGCAGATGCATCTGTGACGTCTCCCAGAGTTACTAATGAATAACAGTCAAAACCGCCATTATTTAGATGTGATCTCCCACATTTTGAGTCCATATAAATCTTTATTAAATAAAGTGTTGAATTTATTTTATATGATTGAGCTACCTCTACTATTAAGTTTAGGTTTGTTGTGCTAAAAAAAATCCACTAGATGTCGCTGTTACACTCAACAGTCTGCCGTTATATTTCGATACAGACATGATGGGATTTTAATCAACATGTTGTAGTTTAACGGGTCCGACCGAACAGATTTATGCTATTTTATACAAAAATAAAAATCTAATGAAGGCCAAATATTTTTTTAAAAAACCTGCTCAACCAAATTGCTGATTTGGCCTTTTGTGGTAAAGGTGATGCTATCAAAATTAAGATTGACTATTTGCAAAGAAATTCAAAAAATCCTCTAATCCTTCATTGTTAAGCTATGATCTTTATTGTTATCTGTTTTATATATGGTGAAAAAAAAATCGTCTTTTACGTAAGTCTTTTTTTTTTTTTTTTTTACTGTCTAAAACATTTTTTTCCAAAAGGTTGAATTGGCCTTTTTAAAGTTCCTTTTTTTGTAGTTAATATCAGTGAGTTATATATTTATTTTTTAAAGAAATAAAAGTGTGTTCAGAAACACACAAACTTGACCGTTTGTAAATTTGGAGTAGTGCACAAAATCAGACACACAAAAACTGTAATATTTACTGACAATGAAAAATACAAAGCAAAAGGAAAGCTTAAATACATAATGACTTGGTTTACACATTCAAAAGGGAGTGAGAAGAAATACAAACTTGTGACAGTGGAAAGTGACGGTACAGCAACATTGTTCTTTTCTTTAAAAAATACTGCATTTATTTCCTTTTTTATCGACAAATTCTCTGTCATACACTTGACTGTTTTATTTTTCCTCTCTGTCCTTTACTTTTTTTTTGCAGCTCTCATGACCTTGTCTCAGTTGCAAACCTAATTTTCCATCAGAATCAGACACACTGTCAGCTCTGAGTTCAGAAATCGCTGCCCTGCTGCACAAACAGCCTCCCGCCGCCTCACTTACGTTGTATTTCTTTATTTTTTTGAGGACAGATGGAGGACTGGAAGCATCGCTGACTCTGTAGCAAGCTGTTCGCAAACCAAAACAAACATTATCAGACATTATTTTCCTCCAGGTGACAATGAGCTCAACCTTTGCAGCTGACGGACCAACATTTAGCCGGCCGGCCTGCGGTGACGGGCGTCTTCAGTCTTGGTTTACGTCCAACCTGAACTGATGGAAGCCGTGAAATGACATTTCATCCGTGGCCTTTGAGGGGAACAGCACTGCTGTCAGCAGCTCAGTTCAGCTCACTCTGTCAGCCTCGAATCGTATTTTCTACGACGTACAGAGGGAGTGAGAGAGCAGACGTCACCGATCACACGCTGATAACCCCGAGCAGTGATCAATAAATAATGATTAATTGGGGCTGTATCTATATCTGAGCATCTTCTTTCTTGGGCTGAGAGTTTTTACATGGATTCATGTGTTCAGCGTTCTTCGTGTCCTTTTTGGGGTCAAAAATCTGACATCAATATCACACAAGCATTATGGGATGCCGCTTCATATTAAAGCTACAGGCAGGGTGGCGGCAGCAGTGTCAAAGGTCAAGACGGCAAAACTCTCAGCAGGTTTTCTGCAGCGGTGTTGTCACCAGGGAGTCTGCAGGTCCTTAAAAAGCCTTAGAAAGCCGTAAAATCTGCTTTTTTTAAGCTACAGGAAGGGTGGCGACAACACTTTTAACCATTTAAAACCTGCAAAAATTTAGTGTGATTTCTGTCAAAAGGGGAAAAAGGTGATAAGCAACTTAAGAAATGTTCCACAAGTTGCAAGAAATGAGAAGATTTTGAAAATTAAAAAAAAAGAAGCTAGGAGAAAATGTCATGGAAAAAAAAGAAAAACACTAAGGAACAACTTATATATTACATATTTATAATTATAGCATATTTAAAATTATTAAATAAATATTATTAAATTATCACAATATTGGGATTTCCAACTTTAATATCTTGAAATATATCGGTTTTTGACACCAGCAAAAAATATATATAACAAGGCGTTAACAGGACAATCTTTCCTCTCAGTTAGTAGCTGAAAACAACAGAATAATTAAAAGAAAAAGAAAGCTCAGCTTTATTATTGCATCGATAATGCTGAAAATAAGTATTTGAAGCTGTTTTAAATATTTAATTGATATTGATACTGATACTGATGAACTGTTGTTTTTGACAGCTCTCTCCTCCCCTTCATCCCTCTATACTATCGTCCTCCCTCCTTTTCTCGTACACTATTCCTCCCTCAGTTACTCCTTTTTGTTATCTTCATGTCTCTCTCCCTTCATCCGTCCCTCGTCTGTCTCACTGTCCCTGCCTCTCCTTGTCACTTCATTATATTTTATATGCATGGACATTAAAGTTTACAACACTGGCAAGGCCCCTTTACAACGGTACAAGATAGAATACAGTTTAATAAAGTACTCTTAATATCTGCTGTCTGATTCGTGCTGCAGCGTGTTCGGCTTCAAAGTCCTCCACAGGAAATAACTACATGTTGGATATTAGGAAAGCCAGGTATCATTTGTCCGTGCTTTCAAAATGTCGAGAGATTAGAAAAGTTTGACAGTTTGTCTGCCTTTCGTCCTGCCGATAGCCATGGCCAGGGGCGCTGTGTTTTTGGGTTGCCTCTCTGTGTGTCCGTCTATCTGTAAATCTGTAAATCTCTACGTCTGTACATTTACCTCCATGTCCAATTCTCATGAATGTGATATCTTAAGAACCCTTACAGGAAATGTCTTCAATTTTGGCACTAACGTCCATTTGGACTCAGTTTAGATTTTGGTTGTCCAAGGTCACTGTGCTCCTGTCTTCTCAATGTTATGAATACAAAATCTCAATAACACATTTTTTTCAAGGTTACATTTTTGTAGTCAAAGATCAAGGTCAGAAATTGCAGAAGTTTCATTATGATAGCTTAAGAACACCTTGAGGGATTTTTTTCTTTTTGTAAAATTTGGCACAAACATCTACTTAAAGTCATGCATGAAATTATTAAATTTTTGCAAGGTCGATGTGAAAATGCATCAATTTCATTATGTTGAACGTGATATCTTCACAACATCTTGAGGAAATTTCGTAAAATTTGACAAAAACTTCCACTTGGCCTCAAGCATGATTTCATTAGAACGTGGTGGTCGTAGGTCACGATGACCATGCGTCCTCTTGTCTTTATGACTGCAGTACCTCAAGGAGGCCATGAGGGAGTTTCCTAAAATTTGGCACAAAGGTTCACTTGGAGTTTACAATACTGAGCTGATGACACTAATGTTTGTGTCGTTCTCCTGAGCCGTTTTTTCAATAACTGAATGTGAACTCTGCAGCTCGACTGATGTGCGGAGGCGTACAGCTGACAGGTGGTTATTGTAGTTTTTTTAACGACCCCACTGTGGTTAAGGTCTGATCCGGTTTTGCAACAAAAACTTCTTGTTAAAGTTCAGGAAAAAAAAAAAGTCTCCTGCTCGTGTCACACACTTTATTGGCCCGTCCATCCTGAAGCTGGATTGCCATAAAGAGTAAATGAGTCAAATAAAAGAAGGAGGTCAAGATAAAGGAGACTCTGATGTTTATTGGCATCATAATTAAAGTCACAAAAGTTTACAGTTTTAGCAGAGAGACGGTAAACGTGTCCATGATTTTTGACTCCTCTCTCGTCTCTGTCTCTCGTCCTTCAGGGCAACATCACGGGTCTGACAGGTACGATGGATTTTAAGGACAGCGGCTCCAACTCTCACGTCCAGTTCGAGATCCTCGGCTCCAGCTTCAGCGAGACCTTCGGCAAGGACATCAAAAGGGTGAGTTCACAGTGTTTCACTTTAACGAGCGTGCTGACATCGCCTACACGTGTCAGAAACTAAAACGCTGCAGTCGGATGTTCGGACAGAGCAGACACGTCGTCTCAGCTCCAGTATTCAGGCTGACATTGGCCTTTTCAGAGCCTCTTTCTGTGGGAGGACTTGATTTTTCCAGCACGTTTAAAGAGAGCGGCAGTCGATTCTGAGCCTGTGTGTTGTCGCGGTGAACGATCCCTGATGCTGTTTGTTGATGTGAGCAGATTTTTTTGTTAAAGAAAAGTTGGAAACTTTCCACAAGCTTTTCCACCACAGTTTTAGTAGCTTTTTATCCGTCAAAGAGTGGCCTGGTTAATGTTTGCAAATTAGCTACTTTAACCCTTTGAAACCTGGTTTGGCATTGTCTTTTTTTGTGCTGCATTCAGACGTCTTTCACAAGCTATTTAACCCTTTGAAACCTGAGCAAAAGGGTTTGATTTCTCGTAAAAACATAAGGAAAGAAAGCAATGACCAATTTGGCATTTTGTTATTTTGGGGGGAGTTTTTCCTGTAAGCTGAGTTCACTTTTGGCTGTTTGACAAACTTCCATTTCTGAGCTGAAAACTGCCAGCAGCTCAGTCTGACACACACCTCTCAAACTCTCACTTACACACTGACACACACACACAAACACATGGCACTCACACATTCATCTCTACACCTTTTCTCTGCATGTCACACTCTTTCACACACACACACACACACACACACACACACACACACACACACACACAACACACACAACACACACCCACACACACACCCACACACACACACCTCAGTCCACTCCTCACTGACTGATCACACTGACAACGATGTACAACTGTCCCCTCAAGAAATGAATGAAAACAACTTTTCTTCGGCCTCTAGGCTACATCGGACAAGAGACACAGATAAATCACAGCACGGGGACACCACATTGTCAAACAGGGACAGACCAGAATTTATATCTCAAAGATACATTAGGGGGGGGGGGGGGGGGAAAAATAAAAAACACACAAGTAAAACCTTACAGATCAACATTAATAACACAAGAGTCAGACTCCACCACCCCATAATCCATAACAACACATAAAAATACATTTATTTAACAAAAATTAATTTATTCCTGGATTTAAAGACACGAGGGTATCAATCAAATTGACCAAAATCATCACTGGACACAACCAATTTCATTCATTCACGCCATCCTACAGAATGTAGTTGATTGTTTAACAACCGAGTTTTAAACCCTTGCGCCAGTTTTTAAAAAACCCCAGAAAAAAACCGACATTATCCATTTACCCAAAACCTGTCCCCACCTGATACAGTCCCTTCCGCTGTGGAGTTCATGCCACTCTTCTGTTGGTCTTCAGTGGGGAGTTACTGTACCCCTACCCTTCTTAAATCTAATTCCAAGTGGAACTAAATGAAAAAGGACAACAAGACGACCACCCTCCCTCCACCCTCCAGCCCAACACAATCCCAACCCCACCCCCTCTATTCCCCCACCATCCCCCAGACCTAACCGAACAATCCAAACAACCCCTCATACTCCCCCCTTAATTTTTCCCCATTAAATTTTATTTCTAAACACGTTTGGCACTAAAGGAAAAACCAATGTGTGTACGCAGGCCCTAACCTGTCCGGGCAAACCCCCTGCTCAGAACCTCACACATACACCACACACACACACACACACACCCACAACCACACAACACCACACCCACACACACCCCCACACACACACACACACTGATCCTTCTGTGTTTGCTGAGCGTTGGCCTGGACAGCTCTGCCTCTTTACTGTTTCGGAAGGAGCGCCGCCGCTGTTATTGTTGTTGTTGATAAGGTTGAATGTCATCACACCGTCGTTGTCGGCAGCTGAAGCCCATCGAATCGAGTGCAACACGTTCGTGTAAACGTTCAGAACGAGTCCCAGCTCGGCCGGCAGAGGAGGCCTTGAATTCAGTATTTGTAAAATCCCCGGCGACGTCGAGGGTCTTCCGTCAAACTTTGGGAGTTTTCGGTGCTGAATGTGCGAGCTGAAGTGCTTTTTTTTTTTTTATATCTGTGTGATGCTTAAAGTTATTAGTTAAGTTGATTAGTTTAAAGAGAATACCATAAAAATTTTTTAAAAAAGCCTCATCCCAATTCATCGCCCCCTGTGTCGACACGTTTTGACAAATAAAGGCCTGTCTCTGTTAGAGGCTCCCTCAGGGTTACCATGGTTACCATGCAGTTCATTTTTATACATGTTTTTTTGGATGTTTAAAACCGGGTTGTTGATGACCTAGCTGGAGATAACATCAGTTAGCTGCTCAGAATCACGCAGACAAATATGTTTATATGTATAAACTTTTGTCAGTATGGAAATGATGCACACAATGTTAGCTCGGTAAAGAGTCTCTGAAATTTGAAATTTAATATCGGCTCAAACATGATTGAAATCTGGACTATGAACAAAATCCAGAAAATTCTGATACCAAAATTTTTGGTCCGTTACCTTCAGATTCTGGATTCATTTGCAGATATTCGTTTATAACCCGCTGACTGTTTTTCTGATTTCTGTTTCATGATGAATGAGTATGAGCAGCTGCAGTAGACGGTGAAAATGAAACTCTTCGTCATTTCAGGATAAAACAATTATTTTGTTAACGCGCAGCGCCGACATATCTCCTGAGTCTCGGCAGCGTGCCGCCCTCAGTGCCTCATGGGAGCTGTAGTTGTCGAACAGGCAGATTTTACAGTTGTGCGTCTTCCTTTGTGGATGAGGACAGTCATCATTCATACAAACACCAGCAAGCGCTCACACCTCTTGCTTCATTAATTTTTCCAATTATTGAAAAAGTTGTTTAACCATTGTTAACCTTGATTAACAGCAACGCTGCAAACACTCGTTCCCTCGCTGCTAAACCAATCAATATTTAATAGCATGAATGAGGTTTTAATTTAACTCTCTGAAGACTTTAAAGTCGCCTCCCTGTACATGCGGTTAGGCCTCCATCGTACGGTAGATTAATCCACGCACTGGAGAGCAGCGTAACATGAAAACACTATGCATGTTATCGCTGTTTTCAGAGCTGATGTGCTGCAGCTTTTCAGTCTATAATTTAATTTATTATTAGTTTCTGTGTCACACTCACAACCCTTCGTGTGACGCACGCAGCTGCACTCAGTCAATCTCCATCTCTCTGCTTAAACAGGTTTATGTAATATTACTTTGTGAGGAATATTATTTCCAAGGCCGCCTTATGTAAACACACTATCTGTATTGTAGTGTACAATTAGTGTGGGTTCAAAGAAGTTGAGTTTGGCTAAAAATATACGTGAGGAGATAAACGATAGACTTTAACAACTTCAGATAACTCTGACTATGAAGGATTCATCAGGAAAAGGAGAGAAAAAAGGAAATCAACGACAAAAACAGGGTTTTCAGCCATTGCAACAAAAAAAGAGGTAAAGGTAAAAGAGAGTAAGTATGACAGTGAATATTTCCATGACTTTGGAAAACATGAGTTAAACACGAGTTTTAAAAGGCAATGACCAGCTTACCACAAATTGCAAAAATAAGTAAAATGTGACAAGACAATTACATGAAAATACTTTTTTAAAAAAGAGGAGAGGAATGTTAGAAATTTGTTAGAAAATTTGAAAAAAAAAAATAAAACTGAAAAAAATTTATTTCAAATTATGTTACAAAAGATACGTACAAACAAACATTTTTTCTCACTATTTTTAAGGTCATTGTCTTTTTTCTTTTTTTTTGCTAATTTTCAGTAATATTTTTTTGTAACTTTTTTTCTGATTTCTTTTTTTTTTTAAATTTTTTTTTGGCCACGCCTTGTTAAATTCTGCCCATGTTTTCAGAAGAAATCAAACCAAATTTGCTCAGGTTTCAAAGGGTAAAAATATGACATAAGAAAAGAGATCAAGAATGTAAGGAAGGAGGGACAAAAGGCATAAAAATCTAAATAAATGTTTATTGTGATTAAAGTCACAGATGGAGGGAGGCGATATTTTTCTCGTTTTTCACTTTCAATAATTCTTTGAGTCGAGCGGCTGATCACTGAGTCGCTCCTCAAATCTATTTTCTTTCTTCTGTTTTATCCAAAGTTAAAAGTGTTGAAACAAAAATACAAAATGAACGCACACATATTTTAAAAGCTTTATTATCAGTTTGGTTCCATAAAAACACGCACAATGTGAATTTATTTTATTTATAATCAGTTTTTTTATACAGAACAACACGCATACCTAACAATTTAGATGAATTTAGCAGCTTCTTGCTAATGTGTGTAAGGATGTTAGGGCACACACACACACACACACACAAACACACACACACACACACACACACACACCACACTCACACAAAGACATTAGTTACTGCACTGATGAAGATTTAAATCACCTGGCTTCTCCTTTTGAGTTATGAGTCCCTGTGTGTTATGTAATTGCCATTAGGAGAAAACAGGCCTATAGCTCACACACACACACACTCACACACAAACACACACCAATACATATTGATACCCCCCCGGCCCATCTGCAAAGAAATATATCTCCAATTTAAAACACACACACTTAATGAAGACCTCCCTGTTATTCGGCTCTCACACACATACAAATACATGAGTATTATTAAACATACATCACATGTTGGACCTCCGTGTGTTGCAGAGTGCCTCGTATACATACAGCACACACAGATTTCACCAACATGCATGTAAATAAAAGTAACTGCATGAAAAGTGTGTCAACACACACAATGTGTGCATCATCATAAACAGGAAGAATCAGCTGCAGAAACACACTTTTTTTTTAACGATTTGTTCGTAGTTTTTTTGTTTACTTAACATAATTAATGCTTTGATTGTTCTAAATGTTTGCTACGATTTCAGACTTTAACCAGTCAGACTTTTTGTATGGTACTTTTTATACAATCTGTAACACAGCGTATTAATATTTATACATTAGTATTTATTTTTTTTTAAATATATAAATATTTTTAATAAATATATTTTTCTATTTAATCTAGGTGACTGCATGGGCAGCAGTTAATATATAAATACCATATTACACTTTACATTTGATCAAAATTGATATTTAATACATGAATTAATAAAAAAGTTTCTTCCCATTGACCAAACATTGACTTTTGCCGCCATGTTTCTGCATTCATGACTGACATGTTGTTATCAGCAATAGAAAATAAACCTGTCAAGGTTTTGGACATCCATCGCCATGGTTACTGTAATGTTATCGTGAGAGGAGAGTTTTGTAACATTGCGAGAGAAGTCGTATAACATCACTCAAAGGAAACACAGTCATCTCACAACATTGTTGTATCAAAATTTTCAAAAATATCGCTCAAGTTTTGCGCAAATCTGTAATGGAAACCCAGCTAGCGTCGAAAAGTTTTGGGGAAATCAGACAATTACGAATGCAGCGATGCCCCAAAAAGGCTATGTCTGCAGACTGTTTTTAAAGCATGTTTTTACTGGTTTTACTGGTCGATACGGTCATGAGTTCGAGGGAAGTTTGTCGGACTTTTGTCTCTGGAGTTGTTCTTAGCTGATGTTTTAGTAGAACAGAGAAAACATCTGCTTTGAAAACAGAATTAATTGCAAGAAAAAAACTTTACCATCTGTCCTGCAGTTGTGCTCTGAGCTGGATACCTGCATCTCACCTGTTCGTCTGATCTCAGATCTGTGAGCGAAGCGGGAAATCTCGACCAGCGAGTCTGCGGGGACGTGTTTCTTTAGGCCGTGAGTGTGTTTGTGTGAGGGGAGACGAGCCCGATGTGAGCTGATGGCACACGGGAAAGTTTTATAGAGTTTGTGATGTGCAGGTAGATGTTGTGTGGCTGGATGTGAGATATCAGCTCTCATCAAACACACACACACACACACACACACACACACACACACACACTCGATTCATTTTCCCCTACAGTGTCACTCTTATCCAAATCTCCATCTTCCTGTGCTGCTGTCCGCGCCTCCCCTCTCTCGTCTCGAGGCCATTTCTCAAAGCAAATTTCCCCCACAGATGAACCCCCCCCCCCCCAGATCAGACCTGATAGAGATTGAAATGTCGTTTTCTCTCTTTCCCCGGAAACTTGTGCCGCCGCGGCGCTCCGGTCCTTCAGACCTCCCCTGTGTGTGTTATTCCATCTATCTGTCCTCACTTTTCTCATCTCATTGACTTTTGATGCGTCTTTGCAGCAATTTGTTGTCGGTAAATCGCCCTCCCACAGAAAAAAACGTTATTTCTTCCATCCTCTTCGATTTGTCGCAGCGAGCGAACGTGTGTCAGAGGACATTACGCTCTCGCCCACCGTCCTCAGAGGGAGTGTCGGCGGATGGCTGTTTTTTAATCAGACGGGTGACGTCCGCTGGGGCGACTTCAGCAGACAGATCATCTCTACAACTTCTAATAGGGCCTAAATTTAGCTCCAGTGGTTCTCAAACTGAGGTGTGAGGACTCTCAGGGGTCTGACGGGACTCCTTTAAGGGGTCACGCAAAATGAGGAAAATTAAGAACCATTTAATTATAATTATGAACAATTTAGACCGTCAGTGATGTTGCTCGATATGATAAAGATATTTAAACCTGCAGCGAGCTCAGTGGACACGGATATTTAAACGGGTTGTTACTTGGTAACCCTGATCTTGTCCATAAATATCTGTGTTCTTATCTGCAGGTATGATTGTCCCCAACGTTGTTTGAAATTGCATGATTTGTTTCATCAAATTAAATTGGCCTTTAAAGTCCTCCTGTATATTCAGCTGCCAATAAAATAGTCTGAAAGTTTAATTTGTACTTGACCCTGACATAAAAAAAGAGAGTGTTAAATAAAGTCTAATAAACACTGTGACACTGTGAAAGGTAAAGTCCAGATGTTTCGAAGAGGAGTTTCTAAAGGTACTTATCCTCACTTCTCATTCCAAACTCGGCAAACTCGTCAGTTTTTTTGACAGTAAAAGCCACTTTCTGCATCCAATCTGAACGTGTCTGGACGGCGTCAGCTGAGAGCGTGCTCAGACAAAACTGGTGACGTTTTTGTGAAACGCTGTCGGCATCCGGCGCGTCCGCATGCAGCATGTGAACACGGCCTGACGGAGCCGGTCTCCTGGGCATGAAAAGCTGAAGGACAGCGTCCGATAATAACGCTGCTTATGACGTAATATAAGGAGCACGAGTGAGCACGTGGGGGGTGGACGGGTCCCACAAAAACGTTTGACTTTTGTGCTGAAGTCCGGAGTTCGCCTCTCGTGTGGATGCAAATGTTGTTTCTTTACCATGTGCCTCTTTGGCTTAAACCTAACCATCGCTCAAGTCCAGGCTTGTAATGTAATGGAAATTGAGGTGAAGTTGTGGAAATATTCTAAATATAAGATACACTTAAACTGATGTTGATTTTTATGTTTGCTAAAGTAGTTCTGCTGCTGCCTCCGTCCACAGCAGTACATTGTTTAGCTTCAGTGTCCGTACTCCTGCCTGCTTCTCCAAAATGACATCTGCTTTAAGTAATACACTGACTGTGGATAAGTAACTTTTACAACTCCACTTTAAACTATAACTTTAAAGCTCTGTGTGAAAACGAATAATTAAAAAGGAGAAAAAAGAGGATAAGTCACTGTTGCATTATTTACTTAAAAAAATGGAGATTGTGTAAATAATAGGAAGAAAAAGTCTCGGTGAATATTAATTTGGTCTGATGATGATCGTCTATGATGAGAAACAAAACATTTTATTGATAAAAAAGAGGCCAATATAGCACAAACCTTTTGCATAATTCTTAAACGAGGTTGAAGGTGAAAATAAAGTTTGAAGTGTGAAAAGCTCTGAAAGCTCCCTTGAATTCGCTCTTTGACGACGGTCCCTAACTTCAGCTGAGGAGCTCTTGTCCAGTTTACCATCACCCTTCGTGGCGCTCCACCATCTGCTGTCAGCAGAAACGTGCTGGCAGCAGATGGTCGACGGAGCGCCGCCCTCTCACGTACAGTCTGGTATCATGTCAAAAATAACCGAGGAAACAGATTATTGCTTTTTATAGAACTTTGATATATTGAAGCAGAAACATGTTTTTCTTTTTTGTCTCTGTTAATTTTCTCAGAATTTTTTACAGATTATTTACTTTTTGGGGGGGTGGGGGGTTCTTGTTAAATTGCTAATTTCCTTTTTGTGTGAATCATTCGTTATTTCAGATTATAACTTTATGCAAATGACACTTCAGAATCCCATATGTGTGATTTGTCATATGTGACTCAGACTTCTGTTTTAATGCAGCTGATGGATCCCCAAAATGAAGGCATCATTCATGACAGACACATGTTTTCATAATTAGTCACTGGGCTCTGATCAGACGCCCATTTCTCTATCCTCAGCCTCGTCTTTGTCTCGTCTTTTCTCTCTCCGTCAGCCTCTCGTCTTTCACAGAAGAGCTAAAGAGGTTTGCAATTATTTTGTTGAGGGCAGAAATTACTCGCCCGTTGGTCCATAATGGAGACGGCATTGTTACCGGCCCTTCTGAAATGAATCCATTAGAAATGTTGGAGAACGAAAATGAGCCTCAGACGGCGCTAATTTCAAATCCCTGAGGTAATTTGGAGTCGTTAACAACAATTTACGCCTTTGAAAACTTGAAGCTCTCTAATTTGTGTGAATAATATGTGGAACAAGACATATTTTTCTCTCTTTTAATTTTTCCCCCCCAAAGCCTCAAAGATGGAGCATTTTTTTTCTTTTTTTGTTTCTATCAGGCGTGGGCCGAGATGAATGACCGCCGAGCTCCTGGTCGTCCCATTAAGAGACACCAAATTAGGTTTATTGATAATGACAGGACTGAAGACACTGTAATCAAACAAAATGACAGAAACAGACGTAATATTTGGATTTCAGAGAAGACCTGATATAAAACTAATCCTTCAGTCGTGGACATTTTTAGTACGAATGTTTGATTTTATAGTTCTTATAGATTTTTGTTCAATCATTAATGAATATTACCACAGCGTACTCACAGTACGTCCTCAGAAAACAAAGATTAGCTCAACGTCACAGCTGATTTGTGTCTGATGGATGAAAACACATCCATAAAAATAATAACCAAAACTGAAAAACAAGAACATCTGAAAAACAATCTCTGGCAGACTCAGAGGATGTCAGAGCGCTCTGAAGCTTAAATGAAAGAGACCAGACTAAAAATGTCACCTGAACAACACAAAAAACAGTTTCTTTCCCAAAATTAGCGTGTGTGCTAACTCGTGCTGCATTGCAGTGGACTTCTGCGTCTACACATAAAACTTTGTATTTTTCTGCGTCAGCTGTTTACGCCCGATGTGATGCACTAAAGTTATCAGACTGCAGGAGCTTCAGATATCTGATAAATGTCATTTTCCATTCACAGATTTAACTGTTACGTCCACAAACTTTACCTGGATTTTAAAGCGTGCAGCTCTGCTGATGGAGGCTGACAAACATTTCTAATAAATCCAGAGCAAAGTAAAGTCCAAAAGTCAAAATCCATGAAAAAAAGAGAAATAATTTCCAAAATGTACAACATGTTGCTGTCTAATGAAATATTCTGTTTCATTCTGCTTTGATGGCGTTTAGCCTTTCACCTTTTTCCTTAGCCTGCATTTCCCATCATGCCTAGTGCTGGACTGAGTGGTTTTTAGTTTGCAGTGAATGTTTTCTGTCAGTGTTTATGTGTCCGTTCAGGACACGCGGGTTTCTGCTGGTTTCTGTCGTCTTTGTGTTGGTTTATATTTACATCACGTGTGAGTCGGCGTCTCTTTCATTTGCTGAGCTGTTTTTCTGATTTCCCAACACGCTGCACATCCATGGAGTGAAATTCATTTCAATTATATTGTTGCCTCCTGCCTCAGTTGCTACAATATCGTGACTCTTGCAAGCGCCGTGATTCAGAAGTAATCGTTTACGTGATGAGGAAGGTGTGCCTTTATGCAAATTTGAGCATGTTGTAAATGTCTTGTGGACCAACCAGATTGCTCGGTCAGAGCCGCTTGTTGTGTGATCAGACGACGGTTTGATCGCGTGCTCCTCCAGTCTGCGTGTTGGGCAACATATTGAACCCCACATCGCTCCTGATGGCGTGTGATTGTTTCAAAGATGAGCAGCAGGTGGCGCCTCGTGCGGTCGTCTTGGCCGTGCGTGTAAATGTGTGTGTGAGTGGCTGAAAGCTTCGAGTGGTGGGAAGACGGGAAAAGTGTTACGCAGGTTCAAATCCACATACCAGTGATCCGTGCAGTAAAACTGAGCGTCAGTCCAAGCGGAAAATCTGGCCTGATGATGGAACGAAGGATAAAAGATCATTTGAAATGGAAATCAGCAGAAAATTGAGAAATCTAGCAGTTGTTGATATATTTGACTTTGGAGGCAAGCTGAACACGTGAACATGTTTGGAGGGAAATCATTAAAGCTGTTGTTATTGTTTTTGTTTGTCGTCATCCGCATTAAAAATGTAACTTCTTTAGCTGGAAGCCACAGACTGATCGACTTCACACAGAGTCTAAATAAAGCATCGTGCGGAGAAACTGCTGGTGAGCGTTCACGTCTCCAGCTGAGTTAAAATGATGGAAAAACAGATTTTTTTAAAGTTGAGTAATGCAGTGAAGGTTGAATATGAAGTCCCTGCAGCAGAGCTAATTATCCAACACCCACAGATCATCTTTGAGATGAACAAAAAAGGTAGAAATCAAAAGCTGGGAGACACGCTGAAACACACACACACATGTATATGTGCACCAATTGCTATTCATATGTGTGTGTTTTCTTTGAAAGGCCCCAGAGAGCGAAGCTTTGTGTAGATTACAAACATCAAAGAGGTTTCATAACAGGAAATACATCAGAGAATATCCTGCCAACACAAGAGTGTAACACTGCAGCCCCAGTCAGTGTGTGTGTGGTGTGTGTGTGTGTGTGTGTGTGTGTGTGTGTGTGTGTGTGTGTGTGTGTGTGTGTGAGGTCAGTTTGTGTGTGTGGCAGCACATGTATAATTGTGAGGACTTGACCTTAGAGTGTGTGTGTGTGTGTGTCCTTGCAGTAAATATGTGTTTACATCAGCAGAATCTCTTCCAAGGATCTTTTATATCACACTGCATGTTACTGCACCGTGGATAGTTGTGTGTGTGTGTGTGTGTGTGTGTGTGTGTGTGTGTTTGATTGCAGAATAGAAAACCCTATAACACAGTTTTAAAATGAAAAAAAATCTACAAAGTGCTCTACAAACATGAAAAAAACTGTTGAATTTAAAATGCTTTTTAAAAAATTACACGAATTATAGCAATTGAGATCTGAGAGTTAATAATAAGAATAAAATTTAAATTAAAATCACACTTTAAACCTTTAAATCCAGATCATCAGTTTGATTACTGTCAAACGACATGGGAAAAAAAGAAACCAGCAATTTAGCATAAATGTCCCGTAAACTGCGAAAAAAAAATGTGAGAGGTGAAAATGACCTGAAACTCAGCTTTAAAAAAAAGAGAGAAACTTTTGAAAATTATCAAATAACTGGGGGGAAAATATCAAGAAAATAATAATTATGGGTATTCTAATATTTTGTAAATTATTATTATTATTATTGTATGTAATTATATATTTTTTTATTCTTTTTTATCACTTTTGGGGGGTTCATATTCTGTTTTTGGGCCTTTTCTGTTTTGTGCAAATTTCAGGCAATTTTCTAATTTTTTACTAATTTCTTGCTAAATTTTTGGGTCATTTCTTATTGAGTAACTTGTTGCCTTTTTTTCCCCGTGCTTTAGGGTGGAATCAAGCCAGTTTGGAGGATGGGCATTTTTATTAACATTTTTATTCGAGTACTGGCATTAAATTATTACAGAATGCTCTCACAAAAAATCAAGTAGGTAATAAAGGTTAGAATAGGAAAATAAATTAGCCGACAACAGACAAACAGGTTAATTTAAAACTCGTTTATTAAATTACAAAGCTATAATTTGCCGATAACGCCTCTAATTCGGAGTTAACGTGAGAAAAATCAAAACTCTCTGTCTATAGTAAAGAAAAAATCAAATCGTAGCTGAAGAGAGGAGTGTGCTTCACCTGCAGAAACTCAAACATCATCAACATAAAAAAAGAGTTTATTCCAGCCAGCGGCCGACAGGTGACAGGTGATCTGAGGGAGGCATAAACTGCAATAACAGCCGAGTGATGAGGGCTCAGCTCTGAAACACACACTCCTTTTAAATCACCAATCAAAGAGAGGGATGAGGAGGAGGTGAAGGCGTGGAAATAAAAGACGAGTGGTGGCAGCGAGTCGAGGCGGGGGTTCAGCGCGGGGGGAGGCGAGAAAAGGTGGCAAACGCTGGCATTTGGCTCTGCTGTCCACGGGAGAGTGAGTTACAGAAATACAGCCGGCGTAGCCTTTCGGATGACAGCAGGAGAAAAAAAAGGGCTGACATTTGAGGAAAAGGAGCAGGGAGGACAGGAATAATGCATGAGCAGCAGCAGCGAAGTAGAGATTTATCCGCCGTGTTTGACCTCCGCTGGGAGGAGAGCGCGACGAAAAGACAGGGCCGGATGTAAAACATCAGCACGGAGAGCAGCTCCTCATCAGATCGCCGCTGACGGGCCTCACGAGATGATTCCTGAGGATTGTTAAATTTACAGAGATTTGATTTGAATCTATCTGCATCAGGCAGACCGAAGCTCGTCAGGGCAAATGTCGAAACGATGCTGAAAAATGCTGCAGCAGCGAGGAATGCAGATCTGCTCAGATTAAGTTTCTATTGACGTAATGTTTAAATAAATGTGAAAAATGTTCATACTGAACAAATCTGTAATCGTCACGAGCAGCATGGCTCCAGAGAGGGCACTTTGGTCCGCACTAAAATACTTCATCTTCGTGTCCGAACGACTTTCCCTCTAGCTCCACCATCAGGTCAAATACATGTTCAGCTCTTTGGCTCTTAAGTTTATGACCAGATATCTTCAATAAAACACTCCCATCAGCCTCAGCTGTAACACGAGTAGACATCTATGTAGCCGATGATGAGGTTAGAGGTCCAAGCTAAGACCCGAATGTCCTAAAATCCTGAAAATGTTCTAAAATCCAAGAAATGTACTGAAATCCAAGAAAAGTCCTAAAATTCTAGAAGTGCTGCAAAATCTTAGATGTTTTCCAAAATACTAGAAAAGTCCTAAAATACTGAAAAAAATCCTAAAATCCCAGAAATGTCCTAAAATACTGAAAAAAACAAATAAATCCATAAATCCCAGAAATGTCATAAAATCCGAGAAATATTCTTAGAAATGTCCTAAAATTCTAGAAATGTACTAAAGTCTTACAAATGTCCTAGAATTCTGGAAATATTATGAAATCCTAGAAATGTCCTAAAATCCTAAAAATGTTCTGAAATTCTTTAAATGTCCTAAAGTCTAAAATAAAAGTATGAGCCAGAAAAGGAGTCTAGCAGCTCGTCTTTAAAGCGCCTCTCAGTCAGCGTTATTTGATAAACCGATCTCGGTGAAGAGCATGAAGATGAGATGATGCAACCTAACGAAACGGTCCGTTAATGATTATCGAATTAAATCAGCATGTTGTGACGTCTGATGCATTTCAACGAGCCGGTTAGCAGCCAATCACGTTTCCCTCCACGTCTGTCTGAACTCGGAGCCAAAGCGCCACAGTAACTTTTTTTAAAAAAGGAATCAAAGAAAGATGGAGCTTGTGCAGCAGCTTGACATGAAGTGAAGAAGTGGCTGCTCTTCATCACCTGAACCTGGCTCAGACCCTGAGCTGTGAATCCTCTCCGTCTCCTGCACCTCATCCAGTCCTTCATCCACTCCTTCATCCACTCCTTCATCCACTCCTTCATCCGGTCCTTCAACCGGTCCTTCATCCGGTCCTTGGATGGTTTCTGCGGGCGCTCTGGATGTGAATGTGTGTCTGCTGCTCATTACAGAGCAGCTTCTCCTCTTTCTGCTGGTTTCCAGTCCAGCACAGGATGTCCTGTCTGCACAGGTCCACTGTTCAGGTTGATTCTTTGAGGCTGTGATGAAAGTAAAGTCTCTTTAGGAGGAAAAAATGATCTAAATCTTTTTCTCTTAGACGTGCAGGAATCACAGAATCAGAGTTTAAAAGAAGACAGATCTCCAGACGTTTGTCTTAATGTGCTGAAAGAAAAACTGCTGCTTTATGAGCTGCAGGAGAAACTCTGTTTATCGGTAAAACTCAAAAACGTATTCACTGCCTGGGTCACATTCAAGGACATTTATTCAAGTATTCTCAAAGAAGTATCTTTTGTGCCATAGCAGCCCGAACTCGTCAAACAGCGCCGCTCTGTCAGTCCGTACGAGCGTGTCACGAGAGGCACTGAAGCTGGACGGCGTCAGAGGAGAACATGGTCAGACTGAACCTCTGGCGCTGTTATTGTACGCTGACGGACAGCCAGAAGGCACCGAGCGTGTCAACATGCAACTCACACGGGCGGCGTCACCTGATAACGCGGCCCAGATGGAGCCGGTCGTGTGAGTGAAACGCTGAAGGACGGCGTCAGGTATTAATTATGACTTATGGTGCTGAGCTTCGTGTGGGAGTGCAGAGTTTGCTGTTAAAGCTGATCATGTTTTATTTAGTTAACCGTTTTCAGCAGGTATTCGGGTTCAGGACTTGGGACTCTTGTCGGACTCGTCTGTCTTGACTTGTGACTTGAGTGCAAAGACTTGCAGTGTTGTGCCTGCAGGAGGTGATCATATGAACCGCTGGCTTGTCTCGATATAAACAGAGATTATTTAAAACTCTTTTTTTTCTTACTCACAGGCGTTACTGTTAAAGAGACATTTAACTCCTTTTATGAATATTTGACCACATTTAATAAAAACATCAGAATTTTAAAAAAAAAAGTTAAAGCATCATAGGTTGTCTTCAAAAGTGTGTTAACCTTTCAACTCTGAGCAAATTGGTGTGATTTTTTTTTAAAGGCACGAGGCGAAAAAAAAGCAATATAAAACTTGGTACGAAATGTTTCACAAATTGCAAGAAATTAGTAGATTTTGATTTTTTTTTAAATCAAGGTATCATAATTACATATTTAAAGTTATGTTATACAATAATTATAATTTTCTAAACACCTTTTCCAAGTTTCTACTTTCTATTTCCTTTTTTCTTCTTTTTTTTTTACTAATTTAAGTTCATTTTTCTTGTACTTTATATTTTTGCTATTTTTTTTGCATTAGCCCTCTTCCATTTTTTGCTCTTTTTTCATCTTTTCTTTTCTAAAATCCTTTAAATCTATCAAGTCTGTCTCTTCTGTGCATCAAGCACCGTGATTGGCTGTTAAACACAATGACATCATTGCTAATATAAGAATGACTCTCTCTGTTGCAGCTACACATATTAAGCCAGTTTTCTGTGGTTTTTAAGGGTTAAACAGAATGAGGGACAGTGTCACTGACTAATGAGATAAAAAAGAATCGGCAGAAGTGTTGTTTCTTTGTGCAGATTGTGTAACGTGCTGATCCTGTTATGAAACGTCCCTCGGCATATTCTTGGGCGTCTCATATTTTTGTTGTCTCCTCTTCGTCTCATTAAGCAGCTCCTCTTACGGCGCGCGGCAACACGGCCGCCGTAAGTCAGCGAAATGAGCCGCACTTAGAAAGAGCGGCGGCTCACCTGGGACTGTCTGGCATTTTGGAAAATCTATTTCTGCTATTAATAATGTAATAATTGTCAGGAATAACGGGCGCTGTGTTCACGGTGGAGTGAAGCTCGGCCTCGCGGTGCAGCACAGATCGTCTTTGTTATTTCGGGGAGCTTTAGTGGTTCAGTAAAAAGTGGCGACTGTGGCTGTGAGCCAAACTTTTCAACGTCAGGGCACCGGGACATAAATTCAGCATTTTAAATCAATACACTGAAATTTGGAACTTAATTTGAATCTTGAGCACATTGGCCTGATTTCTTTCAAAAACATGGGAAGAAGAAGAAAAAATTACCCAAATTAGAAAAATAAATAAAGAAAAAAGAAAAAAGTAAAAACAAACAAAAATACAAACAAACAAGGAAATGACCTGAATTTTTTTTAAAAAAATAATGATAATTCTATAAAATTATCAAACCCTTTCAGTTATTTTAACCTTTGAACTCTGAGCACATTGGTGTGTTTTTTTCTTCCTCAAAATCACAAGAAAAAAAGCAATGAGTAAATGTCCCATAAATGTCAAGAAATTTTAAAAGGTGACAAGAAAATTCCCTAAAAAGTAGTTTTAAAAAGAGGTTTTATTTTAAGAATTTTTTTGAAAAAATAGGGAAAAAACCCAGAACACTGTAATTTAAATAATTTAATACTGAAAATATGATACACAATAAAATCATTAGCGCGATTGTAGGATTTTAGAATGTTTCCAGGATTTAAGACATTTCTCAGATTTTGAGACATTTCTAGGACTTTGGGACATTTCCAGGATTTTTGGAAATTTCTAGGATTAAAGGACATTTTTCAGATTATTGGACAATTTTCAGATTTTGGGACATTTTAAGGACTTAAGGACGTTTCCAGCATTCAGGACATTTCTCAGATTTTAGGACATCAGTGTCTCAGCTGTGTCCTCTGTCGGGGGTGTGGGGGATCCTCCTCTGCCTCTTTTTTTGATCAACAAGCTCTATTTTGATGCTGTTTTATGTCTCTGACACCTCATGGCGACTAAAAGTACAGAAACATTTCTCAGTGTGAATCACTTTATTTTGATTGTGAATTAGAAAATGTCTGGGGGGCCACCAGGGGCCCTATTAGGGGCCAGATTTGGCCCATGGGCTGTGAGTTGAGTGTCAGTGCTGTAAAGAAACAGGAAAAACCAGACTTGAAGGAGGCAGTTTGCTCTGAAGAGGTTTTTATTTTCAGCCACATGACACTCCTTTAAAGTAAATCACAGTTTTTATTGTGCTGGTAGAATTTAAAAGTCACTGAAGCCCCAAATATTGCGTTCATGTGACATTAAGGGGAACCGCGAACATGAGTCAGACTTAATATCATAATTTGATTTTATTTCTCCTGCAGTGTGTGGGTGCAGTAAACAGACAGCAGTGACGGGGTCGGGGACAGTTTCACCGTCACTGCGAGGCCTCATTACAGAGCCTCAGAGAGCAGAACAGCTTCAGCCTCTCCACTGGAGTTTCTCCCTCCGCTCCTGCAGCTCAGCCGCTGATAAGAGACATAAGAGAGAGGAGGAGTCCTAATTTATGTGCGTGTGTTAATGAAGAACTCCCCCTCCGCCTCACACACATGAAGACAAACGAGGAGATCATCGAAAGGACAGCGAGCTCAGAATAGCTCTCTGATTATATTAAACAAGTGCTCCCTCTTTTCTTTCTTTTTCTGTCCTCTCCGCCTCCTTCCTCTCATCTCATTTAGCCTCCTCCTCTCTGCTCCTCCATCACTCTCAGCTCTCCTCCTCCTCCTTCTCCTCCTCCGCGAGCTTTGTCTTACTCTGTTTCTCTCATCTTCAGCTCGTGTTTGTTTGTTTGGAGGGTTTAAAATGTTGCACAGATCGTTCACTCCTTTGAGACAGTTTGTGGTTTTGTGCTACACCGAGGACTCGACTCGACCGAAACATTTCTTAGACCTTCCTTTTTTTGAGCCACGCTCGCTTCGTGGCTGTAATGGGCAAAAAAACACACAAAAAACCCAGATCAACAGGTCAAGACGTGTCACTGTCTATTGGAGTCACAGGCGTTACTCCCTTGTGATGGTGATGTAATTGGGAAACAGATTTTAGGGTGCAGCAGCGATGTCTGCAGTGGGGTAGTTCCCGCCAAAACACAACACACACTTTTTTTTCTGTGTAACATAATTTTAAATATTTAATCATAATAATTATAAACATGGTTTTCTGTAAGTTTTCCCCACGTTTTTTTGTTTTTATTATTTTTTTAAATAATCATAATTCCCTGTCCTTTTTTTAAAAAAAAATAATTTTCAGGTCATTTTCTTGTCACCTTTTACCTTTTACTATATATATATATTTTTTTGAAAATTTTAGACATTTTGTGCCAAGTTAAACTTGTGTGTTTAAACTTTATTCATTTATTTATTTATCTTTACCAATTTCTTGCTAATTTTGGGGCCATTTAGCTGCTCATTGCCTCCTTGAATTTTTGAAAGAAATGGGGCCAATTTGCTCTCATTTCAAAAGAGTTAAATACAGAAGAGAACAAGAAAAACGATTTCAATTCTCCAAAAGTTTTAGTTTTTTGTTCGTTTCCATTCGTTGATTTATTGGGTTTTTTTCTGATCACTTCAGACATTGTATTAATGATCAGAAAAGCTTCAGTATGTTTTTATCAGATGTGAGTAAACACGCTCGGCTGCGTTTGATCATCATCATTAGAGGAGTATCAGCAGAGTAATTTGTCTCAGACTTCCCGGCGTGTTAGCGGCGTGTTAGTGCCGTGTTATTGTGTGACCCTGTGTGTCTGTTTACAGCTCTGCGCTCCGAACAACCAGAAACAGACAGCGTGTTTCTCTTAATGACGCTAATTAAGACGATCTGTCAGAGATTACGGAGCGTGCTCACATTAACTGTCGACTAAAATGAATCCGAGCGTGCTGGATCTCACTGTTTTATTAGCCTCCTCTAATGGGAGAGTGACCCGATATTATTGTATTGATTGTTTTTTTACTCTGATGAATGAAACTGTACATAAACGGATTAGTTTAATTATGCAGCGCCGCCGCAGACAGTGAGTCTATATTCATAAGAGCCGCCGTCATAAGCAGTTAGATGATTTTCTTCATGTGTTCAAACACTGAAGTGATTCTGGATAATTCAGTGGGAAAAATCTCAGAGACATGAATGAGTGTGAAGTACAGAAAAAAGTCAATTTCAACGATACCAACGATAATTTCTATGATAAATGACACCACTTTTCTATTTAAAAAAAGTTTTTTCTTTAATCGTCAAAATGTTTTAATTTTTAAAAAGTTGATTTCTATCAAAAGCACCTAAAAAAAATCTCCAAAATGTTTTCTTTAAAAATCACTAAAATGTATGAAGAAAAAAAGTGTAAACCTAGGGCTGGGTGTTAAACGATAACAATATACCGATATAACTTTTCCTCGATTGAAATATGAGATGTAGTTGATAGAATGTGGATAGAAAGCATTCAAGACATGTCCGCTCCGCTCTCATTGTCCACCGGTGTCTCCGTAGGTGTCTCCGCCGGTGTTTCCGTTGGTGTCTCTGTTGGTGTCTCCGAATGAATGGGATGAGACGGAGATGAAAGAAAGAGCTCGACGGGGTTTCAAACTCTGGCCGTTATGAGTTCAGGATCTCTGCCTCCTTTTGTCACTAATTGGAAATTACCTCCTTTCACATGTGAAAAGAAAAAAAGACTTTGTGGGGACATTATATATAGATCATTATGTGATCTTATATGAGCTCAGCGTGTGTATGAAGCTGATTTATTCATCTTTGAATTCCTTTTCCTGAGAGGGACGTTTGGAGCTTTGAGAGGGTTTGTTGGACCTAATTAGGTCAGTTTGGTTTTGTGTGCGGCTCATAATGCTCTGAATGCTGGAGTGAGTTTTTGGCACGCTCTATAGATGTCCCTTATTCACTGCGTTCGTCTCTTTGTCCGTGTCTCATTTGTGAACCTGTCGAGATCAGTGAATGCATTTTTTAAACATGCAGCCTGTGAGCTGCTTGGCATTGGCTTTAACCCTTTAAAACCTGCGAAAATTGGCTTTATTTTTTTACTAAAACATGGGAAGTAGTCGATAAGCAACTTAAGAAGAAGTGACCCCGAAATCAGCAAAAATTTAGTAAATAATACAAGAAAATTACAAAAAAATAAAAACATTAAACATTACCAAACATATACAGCCCAAAAAATAAATAAACAAAATGACCTGAAAAAACGAAAAGAAATTATCATAATTCTGCTAAATAATTTTAAATATATAGTTGTGTTAACTTTAAATAAAGAGGTCTCTGAGAATTCCCCCCCCCCAGTTTTTTAAAAAAAAAACTTTTCTAAATCTACTGATTTCTTGCCGAGTTGCTCAGAGTTCAAAGGTTTACTTATATTTACTTCATACTTGTGAAAGGCGTCTGAAAGCACAAGAAAGAAATGTCGATCCAGGTCTCAAAGGGTTAATTGTTGGTCGCTCTGCCTGTTGCATCACCTCTCCTTGTTTTCTCTGTTTACAATATTTCTTCTGTGTGTTGCTTTTTTTCCCTCCAGCTCGCCACGTGGGACTCGGTGCACGGCCTGAACGGCAGCCTGAAGGAGAGCCGGATCGAGAACGGCATGCAGGGAGTGACGGTCAAAGTGGTCACGTTACTGGTAGGTGACGTCTGTGTGAAAGGGTTAAACATTTAGCTGCCATAAAACAAACAACCAATAACACAAGAAACTAAAATTCAAAATATAATGCACTCATGTACCTGTATGTGTGTACTGCAAATACTTTCAGCTACTCAGAGTCAGTGTAAGTAAACTCGACTGTGTGCAGAGTCAGCAGACACGGTTACATGATTTGATTTGATTTAATTTATTTTAAACATGTGAAAAGGAAATAGAGAAAATATGCAAAAAACAAACAGACAAAAAAAGTAATAATTACAGACAATGAAATTCATAAAGCAAAAGAAACGGTCAACTAAATAATGACTTTCTTTACATATTTGAATAGTAGTGAGAAGAAGTGAAAACTTCTCCATAAATCACTGAATAATATTTAGCCAGCTTCCATAGTCATTTAAACCTATACTATAACTAATTAAATATAAACATAAGACCACGTACATAAAATTAAATATCTACGATTTTTATCATTATTTACAGGAAAAAAGAGGGAAATAAAGTGGGAAAAAATGAATATCCACATATAACCACATAAATTAGCAGTGACCCCTGTAAACACACAGTGATTGAATTCATTCTTGTACCTCCTGAAAATCATGTTTTTATACATAATTTTAAACTGGTTTATGTCTGGACTTTGCTTTAGCTCAACGTTCAAACTGTTCTGTAGTTTAATGCCACAAATTCATAAACAAAAACTTAACTATATGATTTCACATGGAGCCTGAATATCTGATTAGATATTAGTTTAAAACCCCAAACAGATTAAACGTGATCCAAACTGATTCTTCAATGAGACTGAGAAAAAGTGTGCATGAAAACACAACTAATGCCGGAGGTTTACGGGGAAAAGCCGTCGCACTCATCTCCCAAACAATTTAAGCAAATGGTCATTAGAATTCAAACAGAAAAATACATAATAAAACCATAAAATGTCTCCAAACTGCTCGTCCAAAGTAATCAAACTGTCCTGAAGCCTCGACATGCCAAGTTGTTTTGAAAAACATCACTGGCATCAAGTTTAGCTCTCTGCGCGTTTAATACCAAACTGAAATTCACAAAACTTCACAACCCTGCGTTAAGAATTTATTTAAAAATAATAAAAGTTGAAGGTACATGTTCACACTGACGGTATTTGTGTTTAAAACGATCGGCGCGCGTGTGTGTGTGTGTGTGTGTGTGTGTGTGTGTGTGTGTGTGTGTGTCAGTGGAAGTGTGTCTCTGTGTTAGATTAGTCTTTAAACTCGATGAGAGAAAATACAATCTGTGCCGCTTGCTCCACTCTGTCAATTTACTTCTTTAAACACAAGTTCAATTCTTGATCTAACAAAAAATAATCCCACACTCGGCGGCACAAAGTACACTCGGATGAATCGGCAGTAAAACCACCTCAGTCAATAAAGAAAAACTCCTTCACACAGCTCACAAACTGAGTTTTCATCATCCGTGTGCTCGCACTTTCTCACCACCCAAAAGTTGTTGGGGTTTTTTTCTCGTAGAGGGCATCGATCCAGCACCTCGGCTTAAAGCAGCGCCTCCGGTCAGCGTGATTAGTTTAAGAGATACAAACAGACGAGGTTTTTTTGGGGGGGGCGCTGATCCCACGGTGGCGGCAGGTTGTGCTGCCAGAGCTTCCTCCTGTGCTGGCACAGCTCCGCTGAGACGCAGCTCTAACCAAGCGAGACTAATACCTTCACCCTGCCGCTGATCCCCCGCAGCTGCAACACTTCCAGCCCTGAGTGCTGCCAGTGACCAGCTCTGACACAACACCTCAACTGCTACCTCACACACACACACACACACACACGCACACACACACACACACCGCACACCGCCTGTGCACAGAGAAACTTTCCACTATAATGTAATCTATCAGTAAAACTTATCAAAGAAAAGGCAGTTATTAGAGATCATTACTTTTCTTTCACTGTTTTGAAAAGCAAAAATTAAAATATTTCAGTAAAATAAAAAACAAAACAAACAAAAAGGGAAATGACCTGTAAAAAGTCCTTAAAGTATAATAATTGTTCTGTAAAAAAATCTTGAATATGTAATTACAAAAATATAAATATATAAATATAAAGTTTTTTGGTAAATTTTTCCTTTTCCGTTTTCAGGGGTTTTTCATAACTAATTTGCTCGACCTTCGAAGATTTAAATACTTGTAAAAGATGTCTGAACGCAGAACAAAAAAGAGATGTTGATACAGGTTTCAAAGGGTTAATAAATTTGTTACTTAGATTTATTACCTGTTCTTTTGTCTGAATACAGCTAAAGTTGACTTTTTCTCTGCAGGAGGATCCTTTCGTCATGGTGGCAGAGAACATCCTGGGGCAGCCTAAGAGATATAAAGGCTTCTCCATCGACGTCCTGGACGCTCTCGCCAAAATCCTCGGCTTCAAATACGAGATCTACCAGGTGACACTGACTGACTGATGCTGCGCTCACTCTGAATCTGGCAGAAATCAAACCAGATGTTATTTTCGTAAACCAGAGCGGGACGGTGAAATTAGGCGAGGCTGGCAAAAAATACGGCAACAGTAGAAGTTAAAAGTTTAACTCTTTGTCCTCCTCTGAAACTGAATGTATTTCTTTTTTTAAATTGTAAATGTCCATTTGTGAATCTTACAATAAAAACCTATATTTAAAAAAAAGAAATGCAAGCAGAGAGACTTTAATTCCCTCTGCAGTGCAGGAAACAAGCCTGTCTTCAAAGTGTGGAAATGTTTAAACTTTATTCAAACTTTGAAGAATTGAGCTCCATCCATACACAGCAAAGCCGCGTCCACGTGCACACGTCTCCTCCGATGTCATGGTCATCGTAATCATGTTCTGATTGGTCGCTCCCAGCAGCTCCCACATTGTGAGAATTTGTTTTCTGAACCTGTTGTTGTTCTCCGAACCTCGTAACGGGCTGCTGTGTCACATGACATCGCACAGACGTGTGGAGGCGTGTTGAAGCTCGAGCTCTGGATGAAAAAAACGACATATTTCATTTTGGTTTATCAGGAAGTTGAGACTTTGGGATTTTGGGTTCAGGCTGTTTTTGTTGTTTTTGTCCTTCCATCTGTCCTTCAGGTGGCGGACAGTAAATATGGATCTCAGCTTCCGAACGGCTCGTGGAACGGCATGATCGGTGACCTCATCAACAAGGTAAAGTTAGAGTTTACTGCGGGGTCAAAGAAACTTTCACTAAACATGTATTATTTAAATTCATGTATGTGATCGGGACGTCATTTATTACTATTGCTTATTTTCAACTCTTGTCCCTGTTTGGGCTTTTGCATACAGACCTACGATGTCCTTCTCGTTTCCCTCAATGTTAATATTATTATTCCGAGCAAATCCAACTTTCCATGCGTGAAAATAAACCAAACTTTGATCATCGGTTCAGTCTTATTTCAAACCTCCTCAGCTGCAAACAAAATCCATAACAAATCATCCGTACGTGCTACAGCTTTGCAACTTACATTAACATGTATGCCCAGTTGTCAATAAACTTTTTTTTTCAACCACACCTGTTTGCTCAGAGTTCAGAGGTGTAAACATTTTTGAACGAAAAAGTGATGATGCTCAAGGTTTTAAAGGGTTAAATTTAAGACCTATCAAGCATCAAATGCATCTGTTGGATGAAACACAAATCAAAACATAACTTTTATTCACCCGCCTGCCTCTGCTTCCTCCAGAGAGCCGACCTGGCGGTGTCGGCGATCACCATCACGCCGGAGCGCGAGAACGTGGTCGACTTCAGCAAGCGTTACCTTGACTACAGCGTCGGCATTCTGCTGCGGAAACCCGAGGAGAAGATCAACATCTTCTCTCTGTTCGCACCGTTTGACCTCGCCGTCTGGGCCTGCATCGCCGCCGCCATCCCCGTGGTGGGAGTGCTCATCTTCCTGCTCAACAGGCTGCAGGCGCTGCGCTCCTCTACCCAGAATGCACCGCCGGGCGCCAACGGCAGCGTGGGGTCGGGCTCTCTGCACAGCGCCATCTGGATCGTGTACGGGGCGTTTGTTCATCAAGGTGAGAGAAAATGGAGTTCACGGGAAAAGACATAAAAAGAAAAAGACTAATAGGACTCAAAGCAACACAAATGGACCAAACAGACACACAAAAAGATGACAAACAGACACACAAAAAGACCACAAACAGACACACAAAAAGATGACAAACAGACACAAAAAGACCACAAACAGACACACAAAAAGATGACAAACAGACACATCAAAGGCCTCCAAAGAGACAAAAAATAACACAAAAAGACCACAAAGAGTCACAGAAAGACTACAAAGCCAGACTGAAAGATCACAAATAGACACAAAAAGTCCTTAAGGAGACAAAAAAAACCACAAAAAGACCGAAAAGACCACAAAAAATCCTCAAAGAGACATGAAAGAACCACACAGAGTCACAAAAATACCACAAAGCAACACAAAAAGACCGAAAAAGCAACACAAAAAGTCAAAAAAAAGACCACAAAGACACACAGCAGCAGAGTCTCAGTGTGCTGCTGGGATGCTCAGCTGGTTTCTTCCTCTCTGAGCGTTTCAGTTTCTCACCTTCAGCTCCCGTTTTATCTCCAGAACGACTCTCAGGACTGATCACAGCAAAAGGAAGATTATCTGCCTTGTAAAGACGGATTTCAGTTTGATTTCGGGGAGTTTTAATTCAGAGCTGTTACACGGATTACGCAGCGACAGAAGAGGGAACAATAATCGCAGGAGGATTTGTAGCGTCTGAAATATTTAGCAGAGAAGCAGAAACAAGGACATCAAACTTTAAAGTGCCTTAAATGAATTAGAGCAGGAGGCTGAGATTACGGAGCAGAGAGCTCCAGGAAATGTCACCGCAGAGTCATGAACGAAGGTTACTGCGTGCATGTGTGTGTGTGTGTGTGTGTGTGTGTGTGTGTGTGTGTGTGTGTGTGTGTGTGTGTCAGTAACAGTTAACTGTATGTGGTTAAACACAGAACTATTAACATGTCAGCATGTACTTCTGTACTTGTGAGGACTCCGACCTCAAACTTATTTTGGCCTAAACACTGAATTTTAATCTGAGGCTGCAGCAAAACCCCACTCCTCCCATTATCCAAATAAAGTAGTGTGTCTATATGGATTACTTAGTGGGCCCACAGGGCACCGGCCCAAGGGCCCAAAGTGTCAGGGGGGCCCCTACACCTGCTGATGTCACCTAACATGTAGAGACCAGGAAAACAAAAAGACCACAAAGAGACACAAAACAATCACAAACAGACAAGAAAGATCACAAAAGGACACAAAAAGACCAAAAAGAAGAAGACAACAGACACAAAATGACCACAAATAGACATAAAAAGACCACAAACATATGAAAAAGACAACAGAGCTACACAAAACAACCAGAAAGAGAAACAAAAACGCAGCAGACACAAATCGCCCCCCACAAAGAGACACAAAGAAACCACAAAGAGACACACAAAGACAAACAAAAGGCAACTAAGTGCCAAAAAACCCCCAAAAGAAACACAAAAAGACTACAAAAGTACCTCAGATAGTTCCAAAACAATGACAGACAACTAAATTCTAGCAATAGAACTTGTCCTCCCTTTTTAAAAATGTCCTATATATAGTATATACATATGTGTGTGTGTGTGTGTGTGTGTGTGTGTGTATCTGTATTTGTTTTTAGAACATCTATTGTCTTTAGACCATCTGAAATGTCCTCCCGGTGGACATCTCACAGCCATCAGCAGATTGGTGGACACATCTATCGAAAAAAAGACAGCAGGTGACAAAGACAAGTGGACTGTGACTGATAAGAAATGTTCGGCAGAAATTATCCTCGCGTCGGTCTTGATTTCCAAAAATGTCCTTTTTCTAATAAAACTGTTCTCATTTTTCAAAAATGTCCTTAGTTTCCACCAATGTCCTCTCTTTGTTAAAAAAAAGTCCTCCATTTTTAAAAATGTCCTCCCTTTTTAAAAATGTCCTCCCTTTTTAAAAATGTCCTCCCTTTTTAAAAGTGTCCTCACTTTCAAGGTCTAAAACTCTGCTGTGTCCTCACAAAGATGGAGGAACAAGAACACACCAACAGTGAAACATGTGTGCCCTCGTCCGCACGCACACACACACACACACACACACACACACACACACACACACACACACACACACACACACACACAGTTTCCCAGCAGAGGCACCCAGCTGCATCTATTATGGTCTGGCAGGTTGCCTGGGAAACCATTTAGGCCTAACGGGTTGTGATTAGATGCAGCCGTGCAGCCGCTCTGCTCGCTGTGATAAAGCGCCGCTCTCACCTGCTGTTTGAATCGGGCGACAGGTGGACGCCTGGCGACCGGGAGCGACCTGTAACTGAGAGGTCACAGGTTTGATCCCCGTGGCATGTGTCCACTGACTGTGATCAGGAGCTGGAATCAAAACTGCTGTGAGAGTTTAAATAATGATGTGTGTGTGTGCGTGCAGGTGGGGACGGCGTGGTCGGCTCTGTGGCTCTGAGGATCGTCATGGGCAGCTGGTGGCTTTTCACGCTCATCGTGTGTTCATCGTACACCGCCAACCTGGCAGCGTACCTCACCGTGTCACGCATGGACCACGCTATACGGTACGGTTCACGCACACACACACACACACACACACACACACACACACACACACACACACGCACACGCACACACACGGCTGCTGAGCAGTAAATAATCCGTGAGCGTCTCTGCAGCTCCGTCTTCATCAGCTCCTCTGAAGGAAGTCGATTGCGTCTTTATGACCTCTGGGGTCACAGTCTGAGCTCGGAGGTCTAATGAGAGTCGAGTCCAGTACAGTTTATGATGTTCAGGTTTCAGAGACTTCACACAGCGTGCAGCCGATCCTCAGGGAGGAGCTGATACTTATTATTGATCCTGTGGAGAAATCAGGTCGTTTCGCGGCTGTAAAACCTGATCAGTCTCTGTGGCGGTTCATTAGCGGAGAACATGGCAGCTGTCCTCTGTCCTCATGAAGCCGCTCTGAGCGATGACCTGTCCTCTAAGCGTCCCTCCCAGCGAGATGACTGACATCATGGCGGCCGCTCCTCAGCAGCACGCTGTTAATTTCTCGTTCAAACTCAGCACTTTCTCGCAGATTCGTAATCTACAGGAGGCACCTAAAAAAGATTGATCCTCTCAAATCACCTCGAGAGAAAAAGCTGCAAATCATCGGTAACAGAAACCCACGAGCGCCGGGTGAAGTAGAAGAAGTTGAGCTGATGCAGTTATAAATTTAGAGGGAGGACCGTTGAGCTAAAAAAGCCCTCAGCTTGAATATTTCTCCATAAAGAAAGTGACACCGCTGTTTCTGAGTTCAAGTATTTAATGCATGTGAAAAAGCAGCCGTCTGTGGTCTGAACTCCCAGTCTGTCTCACATTTAACCCTCCTGTTGTTAGCGAGAGCACGCTGACCTTAACGCCGCCTCGGTGGGAAGCTGTCGTGTTTTCTGCAGCTCTGCAGATGCTCGCAGAAAGAAGGGAAAGTTTTCTGTTTTGGAAAAAGGTCGAGAGTTTAAACATGATTTGCATTTCATGCTCAGATTCATAGATTCTGGTTTTAACCTGATTAAAAGTTATTAAATTTAGTGGAATTTACAAGATGTAACAATTTCTGTGGAGAATGAAACGTGTTTGCAATAGTCCCAAATATAAATTGGCCCCAATGGTCAAAACACTACAATATTTCAGAAAACGTGACATTTTCCAAAAGAGAACAACATATCCCCCCAAAAAAACCTTTCAGAAAACAAAATAATATTTCCTAAAACACTCCAACATTTCAGAAAACATGTTTCCCAAAACAAACATCTGAGAGAACAAAGTAACAGTCCCCAAAACAGAGCAAAATTTCCCAGAACAAAACATTTCAGAAAACAAAATAACGTTTCCCAAAACAATGCGTTTTAAAAAACTTTTCTGAAAAAAAAAACATTTCAGAAAACAAATTAACATTTCCTACAATACTGCATTTCCTATAACAAAACATTTCCCAAAGCACTTGTTTTTTTTGTTTTGTGAGATGTTTTTTGGGAAATGTTGACGTGTTTGGGGAAAATTTTGTTTCGTTTTCTCTGAAATGTTGTAGTTTTTACAACAACTTTACAAATATTCTCTCGAGTACTAAATGTAGATTCATCCGCCTCTAAAAATAGTCCCCAACAAATGTTTCCTCCAGTTTGAGTTATAAAAAGATTGAGCACATTTAAAGTAAACTGTTATAGAGTCTCTGTGCTCGGACGCAAACCTGTGTGTTACCTTTTCTCCCTGAGCTTCACTCTGACCGCCACAACCTCGTCCAGCAGAGAATAAACGCCACACGAATGTCCAATCAGCAGCGTTAATCACAGTGAACCGGCTGAACCCGAGTCCATCAGATGGACTGTAATTTAATGTTCCAGACTCGCAGTTATAAACACTCAGCTCCAGGAATGACCTGTGTTTTACAGAAATAAAAGCTGTAATTTCATCAGGCATCAACCTGGAAATCAAGAAAAGTTTTGGATAAAAATATTTATAATCTGCCTGCAGCCTCGTCCATCGTCCGTCTGTTTGCATTAATGAACAGAATGAGTCCTTGTTTAGGAAGCACAGGCTGATTCAGAGAGATCAAATTAATCAGAAAAGACTGCTTCTTGACATTTTATTCATAAATTAAAAGCGAACATTTACTGCAGATGAACTTTCTGACCGCAGATGTTCAGTTTAAGCTCTTTGCTGGATTTTGACCTCAATGACCACCTGAGCGAACCACACCATTAACTTAGATCAACAATTTACAGCTGCTGCATTTAGTTTTTCGGCCTTTCTTGCTTTGATTTGAACTCAGAAATAACTCGTAACCCCAGCTGTTAAAAATGCAAATGTTTTTTGGATATATTTTGAAGAACAGATGGGAAATATAATGAAAAAATTATAAAATAACGTTAGTCCACGTTCACTATGCTAACTAAGAGTCCCATAAAACACTTAACAACCTTATTAAAATTCAGATTACTTTCTTAAAATACAACCTGAACACAAATTATATTCACAGAGCCTTTACAAAGGCTGTAAAACAATGACCACGTGTTAGAAAAATAAAATATAAATTTGTCAAAAAAAAAAGCTTATTATATATATATGATTGTTACGAGTTAAAAAAACAGAATGAGATAATTGTGTGAAAATTTCCTAAAAAAATCAGCAAACTCCTCTTTGATGCTAAATTATCGGGAAATAATCTGCTAAAAAAAACAAACAGCTAAATAGCTTTTTTTTAACTTAAACTTCCTTCAGTTTTTGTGCTCACTGTTTGGGTAAATTGTTCATAGTATCATTTGGTCTGAGACGTTGTTTTGTATTAATTATATGAAATATCCATAATTAATAAAAAAAATAATAATTAAAAACATTTTTTACTGATGTTACGTAACTGTTTCTAATGGACTGAGGAGGTGTTGGTTAAAAGTAAAATTAAATAAAATTAAAAAATTGACAGATTGAGATCTTCACTTCCTCATGTTTGACACTCTTATTCATCCCTAAATATCCAGCTTTGTGGTTATGTAAAGTGTGTATTCATCACACTCGTGTGGGTGTCGAGGTTTAAGTGGTGTCAACGGTTGTGATGAGCTTTGGCCTCCCGGCCGGCGTTACAGGCAAACGATCAAAAGAAGCATTTTATTTTTCCCCTTTTTTGTTTCACCCCTAAAAAACCCCAAAGAGTGGGAGAACATCAAAGTGTGAAGCATCTTTTTATCTCGGATTCAGCTTCGTTGCCTCCCTGTGTGTGTGTGGGCCCGCTGGATTACACCGAGCTCGGCTCAGATTTCATGTTCAAAGACCCAACAGCTCTATTAACAGTCCAGACCGAGATTCGCGGGCCTCTAAGGCCGATCCCACGTCCTGACAGATACCCAGCGTCTGATCGGAGCTTTTGTGTTAATATTTCAGCTCCGACATCGTCTGTAAACATCGCTGAGGGCAGATTCAGGGCTTTAAAGGCGTCGCCTGCCAGGACTGAACCAAAAACTGTGGGCACAAATTTCACACAGGAGGACAACACAACAACAAAAATGAGACAAAATCGCTTGTTTTCTGTTTTCTTTTCATGTATGTTTGTGGAGTTTCTGCTCCAGCGGTGAGCAGAAGAAGCAAAGATTTGGTTTTCTGTGAGGAGTTTGGAGGACGTTCACATCACAGGGTGTAACGCTCAGTTCAGATTTATCCCAGATTCAATCTTTCTGTTTGTTCTCATTCATGTTTGGAGTGTCTGACAGCAGTGTGAACACATCTCTGCCTGTTTTTTTTTTTGTATTTTACTATGTATATAATCTTATTTTATCTAATCTAATCTAATACCGTATCGTATTGTATCGTATTGTATCGTGTTGTATCGTATTGTATCATATAGTATCGTACAGCATCGTATCATATCGCAACGTACAGCACTGTATCATATCTTATCGTACAGCGTCGTATCGTACAGCGTTGTGTCGTACAGCATCATATTGTATCGCATCATATCGTATCGCATTACATCGTATCGTATCATATCATATATCATATCGTAGCGTATTGTATCGTAATTTAACATATCATGTAACGCCTCACATGTAACTTACAGCCACACTTGAGTAAAAGTTCAGATTTCTTACCAGTAAATGACTTTAGTAAAAGTTTACTTTAGTTAAAGTCTGATATGTATATATGTATATATGTATCTGATATGTTATATGAAACTACAAAGAAAATCTTAGACAAGAACTTTGAATTTTGCACCGGATAAAAAAAGTGCTGTTCCAACTCACATTTACTTTACTTCTATATGTGAAAACTGTCTCCCTCCTTTTAGAGATCCTACGAAGAAAACTCCGCTGTCCGCTCTGCCTTCGAAACCCACACGTTGTCGAAGGTGGAATTACAGCTCGAGTGACAGAAATAAAATGCTATTTTTTAATTCTTTCTCCACAGTTTAAAACCTTCGTTGTTGTCACGTAGCGAAATGGTGCACACCGTTAACGTTCTCAAGTCTGCACGAACATATAGGTCTGAGGTCTGCACATGACTGTGGGTACATTAATAGAAATGTTCTTTCAAGAAGTTGATTTTTATTTAGCTTGAAATATTTTTACTCCACGGACATTTTTTTCAAGTTTTCAAGACTTACATAAGGAATTGAGACTGTTTTAGTTTTCTGTCATGCACAGATCTCTCTACAGGGTAGACAGAAAGGTTTTACATCAGGTCCTAAAGCCTCGGCGAGTTCGGGCAGTAGAAGTCATGTTTTTCCTGTTTTTGAGTCCTGCTGTTTCTTTCCACTTTGTTAAAAGTCAGGACTTCTGCTCTCACAGCTCGAACCGGCTGATAAATGCACAGTCATCTCTTTAAATGTGTCTCCTCCTGAGTAGAAAAGTGATGCCTGAATGCACGAGCACACACTCGACACAGCTCAGGTGCATCATCTTGTTTTTGCCCATTTATCTTGTGTATGAATAAATAATGTTACCTCTCATTTCCCATCAGAGGGGACACTACAGCCTCCCCCGTCCTCCTCTGTCTCTCTCCGCTCCTCCGAGAATCAAATCCAAGCTGACATTTTCATCAGCAAATCCCCGGTGCTCTGTTACTCTGTGAAGGGCGATTCATTCGAGAGCGTGGCAGCGAGTAAATGCTAAGTACAAGACTGGGCATTTATAAAACCGTCAATGAATGCTCAAGTGGAGATTTGCATACGAGGTGGACTTCTTTAAGGCCTCCTCTTCCCTCTGACTGACTCCCATCTCTCCCTGCGTCTGTGCAGCCCGTCATCAACACAACAGTCCATCACACACAAGAATGGAAACTGTCCGTCTTCCCAAACACTGCGAATGTCTTTATCACAAACTGAAGGTTTTTATGAGTCATGAGATCCATCTGTTACACAGCAGAGGATCAGACTGACACATGCTGCAGGATGTATGTCAGTGATACCCAACTGACGGCCCGCGGGCAAAATCTGGCCCCCGATAGAGTGGCAGGTGGCCCTCCAATTATTTTCCCAACAGAGGCCTTAGCTAATACCCTAATGTCCTAAAATCTGAGAAACGTCTTAGAATCCTAGAAATTTCCTAAAATCTGGTAAACGAGCTAAAATCCAAGAAATGTCCTGAAATCCTAGAAGTGTCCTGAAATCTGGGAAATGTCCTAAATTCTTAGATGTACTAAATTCCCTGAAGCATCCTAAAATCCTTAAGTTCTAGAAAAGTCCTGAAGTCCTATAAAAAGTCCCAAAATCATACAAATATCCTGAAATCCTAGAAACTAAGATCTGAGAGATGTCCAAAGATCCTATAAATGCACTAAAATCCTAGAAATGTTCTTGAATCCTAGAAGTAGGGCTGAGTGATAAAACAATAATGATATCAATCAGGATCTAACTTTTCTTTAATTGAAATATGAGATTTAGTCCATAGAATGTCGATAGAACGCATTTCAGCCATGTCCGCTCTGCTCTCATTCACCGTCGGTGTCTCCGAATGTCCGCTCTGCTCTCATTCACCGTCGGTGTCTCCGAATGTCCGCTCGCTGTCACTCGCCACCGGTGCGCTCATTTTTCAGTTAACTGTACCTTATCGGCCATAAGAAGCTTGAAATTATCGGTCTACCTAGAAGCATCCGACAATCTGAGAAATGTCCTAATATCCTATAAATGTCCCAAAGTCCTAGAAAAGTCATAAAACAAACCTACAAAACAGATTAAAGTCATATCCAAAAATCATAGAAATGTGCTTAAATCTAGAAAAGTCCTAAAGTCCGATACAGTGTCGTGAAATCCAGGAAATTTCCTAAAATCTTGGAAGATGTTTGGGGCTGCTGTGACCGGCTCCTGGCCTCCTTTTCTTATTGTTTGTAAAGTTTCTGATCAGCATCAGTTAAAGTGCGTCTGTCCTCTTTCAGATGCTTTTTTTCTCTGATAGTATCTAAAATATATATATTATATATATTCTAACAGTCACATCAGACTGTCGGCATGAATATCATCAGCAGGAAAAATTCAGACCTGATTTAAAGGTTCAGATCAGAAGAAGAGTTCAGTTCAGTCTGTGTGCGCGCGTGTGTGTGTGTGTGCGTGTGTGTGTGTGTGTGTGTGCGTGTGTGTGTGTGTGTTTGTGTGTGTGTGTGTGTGCGCGCGCGCGCGTGCGTGTGCGTGTGTGTGTGTGTGTGACATCTGAAGATGTAAATATAAAAAATAAAAAAAAAACCCTCACTGAAGGGCTGTACTCAGAAACAATTTTTTTTGGAGAGCTCCACTTTCCGTCAGCGTTTTTGTGCGACTGGATGCTTTTCAGACTCTAGTGTTTCCTCTTTTCGCTCAGTTCATCTGAAACAACATTATTTGATCTCAAGTGCCTCCAAATAACAGCAGACCTGAAAAATACCTAAAAAACATATCTCATGCAGCGAGAGAGCAGAATAGAAACAGGTGGGAGGAATGAGAGTATGATGGGAAAATAAAGACATACCCACGTTTATATATACAGAAACAAATTTAAGAGATATGAAATCGGAGACCCGAAACCCAGTAAAATAGGTTTATATTTATTATATACGGCAACGTTTTGTTCACGATGAGCTGCAGTTTAATAAACTTTATTTCACCAGATCAGCTACAAACAATGATCCTAAAAACACAAGGGATTGTGGGTGGAGGGGAGTGTTTGGAAAGGTGAAAACTAAACATTATTTTTGGAAAAAGAAACCTGCAGAGAGTTTGCTTCAGTTGCACCACACTGTTGAGAGGATGAACAATAATTCGCAGCAAACCAGATATGACTGTACATTATAATAATGAGTATAATAATAAATATTTATTTTAAGGCATCTTTTTTTCTTTTATTTTAATTTGGTTTATTTATGGTTTTTAGCTTGATTTCGCCCACAACTTTTTATTTTAAATTAATACTTTTTTGGGGGGATTTAGTCATAGAAGTTCAAGTTGAATTTATTGTCCTCTTGAGGAAATTTGGTTGCAGCCAAGTTTTAAAAACTCAATAAATGCATCAAATAGAAAAAAAAAAACAACATACAGAAACCACAATGCAACACAGTACACACCACGCAATGTAAGATAAAATAAAATAAAAGCTAAACTAAACTAAACTAAACTAAACTAAACCAAATTAAATTAAATTAAAAAAATAAATAAATAAAATAAGAATCTATGTCATTTAGAAAACATTCTGTTTGTCTAGTTCCCCCCCACTACTCTTTTGTTTTTGTTTGAATGAAAAATAGCAGCACTAAAAAAAAATCAACAACATGTAGAGATGCACTGAATCATCATCATCATCATCATCATCATCATCATCATCATCATCATCATCACGGTGATTATAGCGTTGTAACTGTAATGCCTCCATTTCTGTTCATTTTGCCCAAATTAAATAAGTGAATCAATCTTTAATAATATATAATAGAAACATTAACAACTGGTAAAAAATAAATTAATTAATTACTAAAAATGTATCTTTTTTGCTTTCGCTAGTTTCGTTTAGAGAAACCGAGTTGCTAAGATTTTTTTTTTCCATTTTGATCGAACGCTAGCTTTGGGAGGATTTCAGTGGACAAACATTTATTTTGTGCATAAATCGCTGAAACCGAATATTTTTCTGAAACGTGAATGTTTCAGACAGTTGTGCAAGCATTCACACGAGTCCACAAAATCAGATTTTAGAAATTTCCGTGTAAATTTTTTTTATACAGACAAGCCTGATGTTGTAGTTTGTTTCAAGCTCGTAGATCTGTGGCGGATGAATATAATACTTTTATTGAGGTTTTGCTATAGAGAATCAAACAGAACTGATGCACAGAAATACAGATAAAATTAATTAAACCAAGATTAATTAAATAAAAAGAAAAAGAAAAGAAAAAAAATTGAAAACCGACTCTGATAAAAGATGAATGGGAAGTTAATTCCAGAAAAATAAATTGCCAGCCTTTAATGTTTATTGAATGATGATGTTGAGTTATACAGTCGCCCCGGAGGCACACACACACACACACACACACACACACACACACACACACACACACATACACATACACCTCGTATTATATTCCATACATCCACGCTGCAAAATCCAATTAGACTTCATCTCTAACCTCCACCAGCGACGCAATTATCTCATTAAAACTTCTCCGTTATTAACGTCTGAGTTGGCGCCGCCCTGCCAGCAGCCCGTGTTCATTCACTTCCACGTGCACGAAAAAACACACTCTCTGAAATTAATACGAACATTAAGAGGAAATCCAATTTCAACACAACAAAACACCATATGAGTGATCCGCTAAACGCTGAACTTAAATGAAGAGTTCAGCCACAGACGACGGGACGTGTTTCATGTGTCTCTGCCTCCAAATTTAAAATGATTTCCTTGTCCCCGGTGAACCAGAACCTCCAGTTAGAACCGGAATCTCCAGTTAGAACCGGAACCTCCAGTTAGAACCGGAACCTCCAGTTAGAACCGGAACCTCCAGTTAGAACCGGAACCTCCAGTTAGAACCGGAGCTCCCAGTGATGAGACCTAGTTGGTCACCAGTTTCCTGGTGCTGCGTTCAGATGCCCTTTATAAGCTATTTAACCCTCAAAAACAAGGAAAACTTTGCAAAAAAAAAGTCACAAATTGCAAGAAGTCAGTAAAAGTTAACAAAGAAAATGCTCTGAACATTTGGTTTTTTTAAAAAAAGGGGGAAGAAAGAGAAAGATCAGAAAATCATCAAAAAAACTATCATACATATATTTTTTATTTTTCTGCACATTTTTCAAGACATTTTCTTGTCGTTTTTTTTTTTTACTTTTTTGCTTAAATTCAGGCAATTTTTTCTTCTAACTTTTTACTAATAATAAGCAGCTTTTTAGGCCATGTGTTGTTAAGTTATATTTGAAAGAAATCACACTAACTTGCTCTGAGTTTAAAGGATTACATTTAAACTGCTGAAACCTGAGCAAACCGGCAAAAAAAAAGGCAATGAGCAACTTGGCAAGAAAAGTCCCAAAACTGCACGAAATTAGGAAAAAAAAAAATGACCTGAAAAATGATTTTTGTTTTGAACATTTTCCTCTCCCTCTCTTTTCTTTTTTTGTGCTAAATTTTAACTTGTAACTTTCATCTTGATGTTTCTGAAAAAAAAATCAAGCCAATTTGCTCAGGTTTCAAAGGGTTAAACTCAAGATGCGGACCAATAATACATTAGTTTTAATTCTACCTTACTTCATCTGTGTGTCTGCAGGCGTTTACAGTCTGTCTCCAGAATCTTGTACTTTATATTTTATACACGTTTATTACGGTCAGATACTGTTAAGCAGCACAATAATCGACATAATTCCTGATGTGTGACAGCTGCTCCCTGCAGTTCATTCAAGCTGTTTCTGCAAATTATTGTTAGTTAATTTAGAACATGATTATTATTTTCTACATATAAAAGTTTTAAAATTCACTGTGGATTTTGAGAAGTGAGCATCAAACAATCCTTTTTTGTTTGTGTCTCATCTTTACTTTTGTTTATTAGAAAATCAATACAGTTCCCGGTGTTTGTTTTGATGGATTTCTGCTGCTGTTGTTCTTTCTTTTTCTTATTAAAAAAAAAACCGCTCTGTGTTTGTTTAAACGTCTCGAGGCAGCTTCACAAACTAATCTGTCGGTCTCAAGGGTGTCGTTGATTAAAACTGCTCTCCCACCTCTCCGGTGTCCACGGGCTTCTAGTCTTTAAAATAATACTCCAAGAAGAGACACGTGATTATTTTTACAGTTTGCTACAAGTTAAAGTTTTTAAAAAAAGCATCCTGTGGTTACATATGACACATTTTTAGCATGAAAACCTTAACATACGATAAAAAAAAAATATCACTTTAGATACAAGAAATTGAGTGAAAAGGCTACTGCACCTATAAATTATGAGGATACAACTAACAGAAAATACAACTAAACAGTGTCATAGGACCCACTTTAAAATTACACACACTCCTATCACTGCACACAAAAAATGGGCTTTATAAAAAATTATTATACATTAATATGATTTTCTACTGAGTTTATTTTGTAACCAGCATCCATCCTAATCATAAATATCAAATATTCATTTATTTTCAGTTTTTGTCATGATTTTGTCTCTATGTTTTTCAGATAAAAAAAAAACGCACACACAAAAAATAATTTTCGACATATTAAATGCAAAGATTTATTTTTTTTATTTGATTTTGATCAGCAGCTACATTGACTGTGACAGGTCACCTAGTGGAAATAGCATGTATTTCCTCCATATGCCAAATATGGTCAAAATGACCTCATCAGGTGGAAAATAGTCAAAATGACAAATTCAGAGTCAAAAGCCCAGAATGACACCCAGAAATAATACAAGTCCTGTTTTTCTGCTCTGATGGCTGTGGGATCAAAAATGTCAGTTTGAATGGGTTTCAATGGAGCATTTTTGGACCTGAACAGTCTGAATGTAACTATTTAGTTTCCACAGTGTATTTTAGACTTATTGTAGGAGCTGAGCTGCAAATTCACTGATTACACTCAAATACACAATCTGGACTACATTTAGGACACATGCATCAATCACATTTTAACAGCAGCTTTCAGTCAGTTTATCTCCTCACACTAATGACTGAGTGAGGTGGACACAGTAAAAGACAACAGCTCCTCTCTCGTGTCCTCCAGGTCCTTCCAGGACTTGGCGCGGCAGATCGACGTTGACTACGGCACGGTGAGGGACTCGGCGGTCTACGACTACTTCAGGAACAAAGGCACCAACCCTCTGGAGCAGGACAGCACGTATGCAGAGCTGTGGAGGGACCGTCAGCAAGAACAACGGCATGGACTACTCCGTGTCCAGCCCGTCTGAGGGCATACGCAAGGTGAGACACCGTGTGTGTGTGTGTGTGTGTGTGTGTGTGTGTTTTGTATAATTCTTATCTTATATAAAAAATACAATAAGTACACAAACAAAGATGTTGTAAAGAAAAAATACATGACTGCATACACACACGCACACACACACATATTAATTATATTTTGACGAGTAATTTCAGCTCCTTATTAAGTCTCTGAATCACATTTTAATCGTGACTTTTGTGAACGAACGAGCCGCCGATCAGTCAGAAGAATGTGATCATCTGAAGTGTGAAGGAGAGCCGTGTTTTCCCCGGCTGTGATTTACTCTGATTTCTCACACACACACACACACACACACACAGACACACACACACAGAGCTGTAGTATCATTAAAACACACACACACACACTCCTGTTTTATTCACAGCAGGCAAACATACAAAGACACTCCTCTGTTTACCCATTACTTAATTGCAACAGCAGTTGCACAATACAGTAATTAGTAAGGCGGTGTCGCAGTGTGTGTGTGTGTGTGTGTGTGTGTGTGTGTGTGTGTGTGTGTGTGTGTGTGTGTGTGTGTGTGTCTGCTGTACATTATTATGCTCATAGATCTCTAAAAAAGCCGATGACAAATTAGCGTCGGAGACAAATCAGCTCTGAGCGCATCCATTATTCAGCCATTTGCATGATAAACACCCCCCTACTATGTTTTTGACGATTTTCTCCTCACACTACCCCAAATACACACACACACACACACACACACACACACACACACACACACACACACACACAAACACACACATACACTTTTATCGCTATTGCCGAGTGCTTTTCCAATCCCGAGCTGCTCGGCTGCCCCCCGGTCCTCCCACTCACGTCCCCACAGTTAAACTGAGGACACTTCGACTGTTTCTGCGTCTTTATCACCAACAACAGTCTGCAGAGGAAGACGAGCTGCAAAGATGCCGCCTGAAGCTGCTAAACACTGACTTAGCTGCAACATCTGAGGCTGAACGTCTTTGTAAAAGCAGCTGCTGTGATGAGCGAGGACTCCAGAGACACTGGTGGGGACGGGGACGTGTGAATGAACCGGTGCAGAAACAAGCAGCATACAAAAACGTCCATCTTAAACGTTTCGCCGAAACCTTAGATGACGTTCAGCACTTGTCTGATATCAAGAACATATCTGGATTACACTGTATGCGTGAGCAATGCGTGATGGCAACCTCGCCGAGCTGCAGCACGTTTGACGCTGACGGTGTTCACTCTGACAGCGCCGTGGCTGTGACGCTCCTGCAGGGCTGCCTGCTGCTATGAGTTCTGTATTTCCACATTTACAAACACAAACTCTGCTCGTTTCTGAAGTCGAGCAGCTCCTGCGTAGTCGACAACACGGTCCTGCAAAAGCTTCACAATAAAATGCCTTATGTCAACAGTTGATGGAATTCTGTCATCAGAGGACTTTTATTTTGAAACAGAAGCCGGAGAGTTTGTGTAAAACAGATATTTTAGTATTTTCTCATCTCTGTGACAGATAAAGACACTGAAACTGAACAGGAGGCATGAAGTCAATATAATTATCAAAAAAACATTTTCTAACTCTGCTGACGACCACAAGCGGCACGCAGAAAAAAATCAGGGAAGCACCGTTTCTGACGTATAGGAACGTTGTCATTGACTCATTCTGGAGGTTGTGTTCCAGCGGTGCAGATCACCACATGTTCGTCTCCTTTGTGTTTCTGTGTCCTCCTTTGATTCATAACAACCTGCTGAACGCCGCCGCGCTCTCAGCAGCCCAGCGTGTCATCATAAAGCTCAGCTTCTGCTCAAACACTGCACAGCTCTTCCTCCCAGAGTCACCTGGAGAGAGAAGAAACAGCCTCAGACTCTGAGAGCGTCCCGAAGCCGCCGCTGCTTCGTGCAGTCAGAGACGTGACGTGGTAATTAGGTTGTAACAGCGTGAAAGGATCCGGAGACTGAAGCCTCTCTGCTCCCACAGAGGGAGGGAGGAGAGAGGGGAGTGTACACTCAGAGCGTGGATACAATTAGCAGAGACAGCGAGCAGGTTGAAGTGAAAGCAGATGTTCCTGCAGCCGCTCTGCTGACACGCTGAAAACCCACATCCTCTTCCACTCGCTTTCCACCCGCCGCCGCCGCTTTCTGTCACCTCCTCCTCACACAGCGGAGACGCTCCAAATACCAAACATGCCCCACAGTTATCTTCGAACTGTGTCTGATAAAAAGACACTTTTACCAAGTTATCAACATTTTTGATCCAAAAACTAAGATGGCTGAATGTGACAGGCGAAACCTCTGACTGTCCACAACTCGGTGGAAAATCTTTTTAAAATGTTTTGTTTGTTTATTTTTTAGTGGGATAAATAAATGTCTGTCCTGAGCTTTTAACCATACAACCAAAAAATAACTATACAAATTCAAAAAATAAATTCTTTTTTCTTTTTCAACCGGCGCCACCAGTTAACACGGTGAGCGTTTATCGTGTCCAACGAACCAATCAAATCGATTGTTCATGTTTGCTACACAGAACCGCGGGAGAGTTTTTTTCGGGAAAGTGAGAAGATACGAAGTGCTCCAAAGTAAGGAGAGTAGAAAATAATTAACTTTTTACTTCCAATCTTTAACGTGATTCTTGTTATTTCTCCTGAAATGTGGGCTCGAATTTCATTTTGCTCGGAGAGGAAGAGAGGTTTTTTTTTTTTTTTTGGAACTAGACCTCTTTGAATATTAGTTGAATAAGCTTCTTCGAGATGCTGGTTTGATTCCCGTCAGCAGAGACTATAATTAAAGCTGATTGGCCGGTTTTAAACATAGAAACTTGATGAAAACCTGCTGAGGTGATTTTACGGTCAGAGAGTCTGAAAAATGAACAAAAACAAACTTGTAAACAAACTGATGTCATCGTGTTTCCCTCAGGCAAAGAAGAGTCCCTATGCCTTCCTGTGGGACATGGCGGTGCTGGAGTACGCCGCCCTGACGGACGACGACTGCACCATCACCGTGTCGGGGAACAGCATGAGCAGCAAAGGCTACGGCATCGCCATGCAGCACGGCAGCCCCTACAGAGACCTCTTCTCTCAAAAGTAAGTGACGCCCGCGTTCAGCAGGGGGGCGGGAGCGAAAACGCCACGTTTTACCTCCAGTTAATAACACGTTTAATTTGAAGCTGAAAGGCTTTATGACAGATGGAGAAACAGCTGATGATCTGGTTGATAACTTCTCTTAGGTGCGACATAATCAGCCATAAGTCTCGTAGGAAATGTGCAAACGCAAACAAAATATAGCAGAAATATTCACAAAACAGACTCTGAGCAATCCCGAATATTTTGGCGGTATTTCAATAAAAGGTGTCACCATGGCAACGTCATTAAATTAGACTCAGGCTAGGTACTCATGCAGCTAAACTTAAAAACGTACTTACTTACAGCGGCGTCTAATAACTTAAAGTCGTTTTTTCACTCGTGCACGTCAGTTAAATCGCCAAACAACAACGTTCAGGAAAATAGATTTAAAGTAACGACTACTGAGAGAAACGTGTCGGCATGTTGATCATCTGGATTTATATCTCGATATGATGGGAACAAAAATAAACAGTGATGTTGACAAAGTGCTGCAGGATGTTTTCATGTCCATTTACCGCACTTTTACCGCCAGAAAAAGCGTAGCGAAGTTTTGCAGCTGCAGCTCATTCTCGTTCTTTTGCTTTCATTCAATCAATCAATCAGATTTTATTTTTCATACAAACTGTAACACAAAGTGCTTCATTCAATCAGACCAAAATGCGAATAAAAACAATAACAACAATAATACTCATTTAAACCAGGAAGTGAGTAAACGCTACCATTAGTGAAGAATCATCAGAGACAAAATAAAACCTAAAAATAGAAAGATTAAAATAAATAAAAAAGGAAAAGATAAGCAACAAAGTAAATACATGAATAAAACGATAAAGGTAATAATGAAAAATAAATATGTGAATACCTATATTGTAAATAAGAGGTAAAAGAAAGGATAACAGTACAAAGTAAAATAATAAATAATTATGTTAGAAAATATATATGTAAAAAAAATAATAATGAATTGATACAGGAAGTAGCGACATGCGGCTGCACATTTGGCAAAAAGACATATTTCTGTAATCAATTGCGTTGATTAAACACCCCAACCCGAATCACAAACTCTAAGTGTTGTATTTAATTTAATTAATTTTAATCTAATTTCATTTAATTCAATTTTAAATGTGCGCAGTGTTGGTGCCGATAAAACTCTACAAACTTGCTTTGTGGTTCAGTCAAAAGGTTTTTTTTTCACAGTTAATGTTTAGGGGGAGGGGCCTGTACATTGGAGTTTACCCCGGTGAATGAGAGGGTAGACTCCCTCCGCCTTCAGGTTGGGGGACGGATCCTGACTGTTGTTTGTGCCTATGGTCCAAACAGTTCAGAGTATCTACCCTTTTTGGAGTCCTTAGAGGGGGTGCTGGAGAGTGCTCCTTCTGGGGACTCCCTCGTTCTGCTGGGGGACTTCAACGCTTACGTTGGCAGCGACAGTGAGACCTGGAGGGGCGTGATCGGGAAGAATGGCCCCCCCAATCTGAACCCGAGTGGTGTTTTGTTATTGGACTTCTGTGCTCACCACAGATTGTCCATTACGAACACCATGCTCAAGCATAAGGGTGTCCATATGCGCACTTGGCATCAGGACACCCTAGGCCGCAGTTCAATGATCGACTTTGTAGTCATATCGTTGGACTTGCGGCCGTATGTCTTGGACACTCGGGTGAAGAGAGGGGCGGAGCTGTCAACCGATCACCACCTGGTGGTGAGTTGGCTCCGATGGTGGGGGAGGACGCCGGTCAGACCTGGCAGACCCAAACGCATTGTGAGGGTCTGCTGGGAACGTCTGGCAGAGTCTCCCGTCAGAAAGAGCTTCACCTCCGAGAGAGCTTCGACCATGTCCCGGGTCCCGAGTGGGCCATGTTCCGTGCGTCCATTGCTGCTGTGGCCGTAAGGTGGTCGGTGCCTGTCGGGGCGGCAACACCCGAACCCGCTGGTGGACACCGGCGGTAAGGGGTGCCGTCAAGCTGAAGAAGGAGTTCTATCTGGCCTTCTTGGCCTGTGGGACTCCGGAGGCAGCAGACAGGTACCGACAGGCCGAGCGGAATGCATCGGCGGCGGTCGCCGAGGCAAAAACCCAGGCGTGGGAGGAGTTTGGTGAGACCATGGAAAATGACTTCCAGACGGCTTCAAAGAGGTTCTGGACCACCATCCGGCATCTCAGGAGGGGGAAGCAGTGCTCTGTCAACACTGTGTATGGTGGGGATGGGGCGCTGCTGACCTTGACTCAGGACGTTGTGGATTGGTGGAAGGAATACTTCGAAGACCTCCTCAATCCCACCGACATGCCTTCCGGTGAGGAAGCAGGGCCTGGGGACTCGGGGGTGGGCTCCTCTATCTCTGGGGCTGAGGTTGCCGAGGTGGTCAAAAAGCTCCTTGGTGGCAGGGCCCAGGGGGTGGACGAGGTCTGCCTGGAGTTCCTCAAGGCCCTGGATGTTGTGGGGCTGTCGTGGCTGACATGACTCTGCAACAATGCGTGGACATTGGGGGCAGTGCCCTTGAACTGGCAGACTGGGGTAGTGGTCCCTCTTTTTAAGAAGGGGGACCGGAGGGTGTGTTCCAACTACAGGGGGATCACACTCCTCAGCCTCCCTGGTAAGGTCTATTCGGGGGTACTAGAGAGGAGAGTCCGCCAGATAGTCGAACCCCGGATTCAGGAGGAGCAATGCAGTTTTCGCCCCGGTCGTGGAACTGTGGACCAGCTCTGTACCCTTGGCAGTGGTCCTTGAGGGTGCGTGGGAGTTTGCCCAACCAGTCCACATGTGCTTTGTGGACTTGGAGAAGGCATTTGACCGTGTCCCTCCAGGAGTCCTGTGGGGGGTTCTCCGGGAATATGGGGTTTCGGACCCCCTAATACGGGCTGTCCGTTCTCTGTATGACCGGTGCCGGAGCTTGGTCCACAGTGCAGGCAGTAAGTCGAACTCGTTTCCGGTGAGGGTTGGACTCCGCCAGGGCTGCCCTTTGTCGCCGATTCTGTTCATAACTTTTATGGACAGAATTTCCAGGCGCAGCCAGGGTGTTGAGGGGGTCCGGTTTGGTGACCTCAGGATTGGGTCGCTACTTTTTGCAGATGATGTGGTCCTGTTGGCTTCATCAGGCCATGACCCTCAGCTCTCACTGGATCGGGTCGCAGCCGAGTGTGAAGTGGCTGGGAAAACAATCAACACCTCCAAATCCGAGGCCATGGTTCTGAGGGAGTGCCCCCACGGGATCAGGGACAAAGTCGTGCCCCAAGTGGAGGAGTTTAAGTACCTCGGGGTCTTGTTCACGAGTGAGGGAAGGATGGAGCGGGAGATCAACAGGCGGATCGGTGCAGCGTCTGCAGTAATGCGGACTCTGCACCGGTCTGTCTTGGTGAAGAGGGAGCTGAGCCGAAAGGCAAAGCTCTCGATTTACTGGTCGATCTTCGTTCCTACCCTCACCTATGGTTACGAGCTTTGGGTAGTGACCGAAAGAACAGGATCGCGGGTACAAGCGGCCGAAATGAGTTTCCTCCGTAGGGTGGCTGGGCTCTCCCTTAGAGATAGGGTGAGAAGCTCGGTCATCTGGGAGGAGCTCGGAGTAGAGCCGCTGCTCCTCCGCATTGAGAAGAGCCAGATGAGGTGGCTCGGGCATCTAATTAGGACACCTCCCTGGTGAGGTGTTCAGGGCACGTCCCAACAGTAGAAGACCCCGGGGAAGACCCAGGACACGCTGGACAGACTATGTCTCACAGCTGGCCTGGGAACACCTCGGGGTCCCCCGGAAAGAGCTGGACGAAGTGGCCGGGGAGAGGGAAGTCTGGGCTTCACTG